>NW_028301539.1:19402500-19667500 GCF_042242905.1 Orbicella faveolata
AGCCGCTACAAACACCTCAGAAACCCCCAAAACGATGAAATAGGCCAAATGGACAGCGGAAGCCAGGCAAGGCGGGTATATTTGTTTTATTTTATTTAAAAATAGTAACATTTTATTTTGCTGAGCTTCTTTATTCTTCGTTATTTTAAACTCTATACAATGCCATTTTAGAGCGCTCAGATAGTGTAACACAACACCCCGCACTTTAGGTGGTCACGTCTCACTCGATACGCGTACATAAATCATTAATATTTGATCGCCGATCCCTGGAATCGTGAGTTTGGGATGCTTGTCTTCTTCCTCGCGTTTCTCGCCTCTTCGTCTCCTTCTCCGCAATACGCCTACAACGCAGCTTAGAAACGTCAAGAACGCCTCATCTTTGGCTACCAGTGGCGTAGCGGATAGATAGATGTAAAGGAAATCCCGGCGAGAAAGACAATTCCCGGGAGATAATCTTTGCAGAGACCTTGTTTTATGGCTTCCTGACTCGGACAAGATAATAATGACGATGACGATGGCTTCATGACACCCGGAGAGCCACGTTTACCCTAGTCGTACTTTGTCATTTTCGTAGTAGAATTAACTGATTGCAAGGGAATGAGAAAGAAGGTACGTATTTGTTGGTTAATATTTCAGCTAGCAGAGCTAGTAGGTGTTCTTCAAGGCCAGTACTACAAGGGAAGAATGTAAAAGAAAGTTTGAGTCCAAAAGTTTCCTTACATTTCTGCTGGATTTCCGTAGTTTCCGAAGATTTTCATTCCCAGTTGTCGAAGACTCGAAGCTGTGCAGTGGAAAGTCGCTTCGATAATTTTTAGACTTAAACGTAGTAGATTTCATTGAAATAATTTGCTTGTAGTTTCCTTGTAGATTTCATTGAAATCTACAAGGAAACTACAAGGAAATTATAGGAGATAAGTAAGCGTGACATGGTCCTGGATCGTGACAAGTTTAGTTACATTACACGTACCCACTTTTTCCCCAGTCTCTCCTCTGTCGCCGTCTTTCGACGACAGCTGACAGCATCACTCAAGTCGGCATTCTTTCACGTGTCGTCGTCCATCGATGGTTGTTTGGAGGTAGGTGTGTTAATTTTAGAGGTTAAAACGTGGTTTTTGAACCCCATTGTCCAAGCAGTTAGGATCTAAGGAATTAGTTGTCTATAAAAGAGACTTAAAATGTTTAAATGTGCATTTTCAGCTGAAGACATTCAGCTTACATTCGACCACGGCTGTTTACGCTCGTACCTTCGACGACGATCTTATTTCATAACTGGGTATTTTGCGTCCGAAACAGTCCGTGGAAACAAGACTTAGCATTATTTTTATGAAGTAACATTTCAGCGGAACTTAACTTAGAATAGACTCAACATCTGACTGCAGCTTTGTGTTTTTGTTTTCAGCTGTTCCCTGACGCTTTCAGCTGTTTCGATGGAATGTCCGCGTGATCAGTTAGTCGGCTGCCAGTGTCTGCTTCACTCTCGTCCAGCATGCGTGGGTATGAAGTAGTTAAAACAGATTTTTTATGTCAGCGTATTACAAGTTGCAGCTTTTGATATATGTGAGCTTAGATGTAGAGAGGCTCATGCATTGGAGTGCGGTTGTTTTGTTTAAGGGGTGACAAATTTGCTACAAATCGAATCGATTCGTCACAACCTCGTGTCGCTGCGAAAGTCAACCTGGTGACAAACAAGTGTAAATGTGTAGCTCTGGTGACGAATTAATTTCGAAAACCTACTGCACCCAGCCCAGAATTTCACCGGTAGAGAGTTTTTGATTGCGAAGCAACTTGAAAATACCTGGCCAATTTGACTAATGCGCCGTTCAATTCCAAGCTTCAACATCCAACCCCCCGGCATTTTCTCGCCCCCTGAGCCAAAATTGCGTTCAAATGCACTACCCAAGTGCCGGATCCGATGGGTTTGGGAAAGTAAATCACCATTTTGATTGTAGATTTACTGTTGAACAATTTTTAATTGAAGGATTCCTTGTGTGATCCTCGAACTTTGTAAAATTTAGCAAAGTCGGGTATTGATTTTTGTGCGGAATTTCCCACAGTTTGTCAACGTCAGCGATATTTATTCATTTATTTATTTATTTATTTATTTGTCCACGAGAGCAAAGTGTTTGTCACACGGTTTCTACTTGGCATTTAGACTGGGTTCCACTAGCAAAAGGTTGAGTGTTTTTGTGCGGTGGCCATTAGTGTCATTATTCTTACCAGGTGTTGTTTTTTGGCGAATTTTGACTTGTTTTTGAGATTCAGAGGGAGTCTTAGGCCTGAGGTCTTAGTGTTTTTCAGACATTCACTGCCATATTTATTTTTGATGCCCCATTTATTATAAGGTGGGTAAACATTCGCTTTCTGTATATGCACGAAATTCTCAGATGAACAAGGAACAATCAATCAATCATGCAACAATCATACAAAGTTCCAGTTCCTGGACAGAACTTTCTGCAATTGCATATTTGAATTATGTCACATTGAAATTCCTTCGATCAGCTGAAAATCCCGACAATTTCTGTGGAAAATGAATTCTAGTAAACATTGTGCATGTCGTGCTGTGCAGTCTGCAACTGTCAGAAGAAAATTTACTCTTGATTGATTTCATTACTTTCAACTCCCGTCCATTGTTAAAATCAGCATATTTACATCAACAACTGCAGTGTTATGGACAGATATAACATAATGTATGCTTGTTAAAAAGGGACAAAACAACAAGATCACTATCTATATGACAAGACAGTGATATACATATATCAAGATTCATACATATACATCAAGATCCGTGTATATAAATCAAGATTCATGTATATACATCAAGATTCGTGTAAATACATCAAGATTCATATATACATCAAGATTTGCATATATACATCAAGATTCGTGTATATACATTAAGATTCATATATATACATCAAGATTCGTGATGAGTACACATGGTGCTATTTCGTGATCCATGGTAACCGCTGGCCAAACAATAGCGCAGATGTTCTCATTCCCAGACCTCAACCCAGTTTCAACATGGCCGATGTTGTGCCAAATCTTGAGCAGTTTTTTGAATCCTTGCTACGCACAGTTCATGAAGCCATTGAAGGATTAAACTGTGAATACAAGCCAAATCGAGCAGATAGTTTTGAATCCCGCCTTGGTGATTTTGTGCCTACTCTTGATTTAATGTCAAGTCGTTTTAGAGCGTGTACGGCTGGTTCAGACCGTGTACTTCAGGACTTACAAGGGCTTAGAAATGCCGTACACATGCTTCAGGAAAATTATCATTCCAGGAATCTGTTTTATCAGGCAAATGCGGATGAGGTAGGAAATTCACCGCTTGACCGCCCTTGCCCTGTAGAACATACAAGCCGAGCATGTCGGCCGCGATATCTCGTAGACAGGGATCTTGTAACTCGTCTGCGAAATGAATCTTTCAAGTGGGTAGACATAGCAAGAATGCTCAACATTTCTTCTAAGACACTTATTCGACGCAGAAAGGAGTTTGAAATGCCTATTGGTCAAGATGCTTTCTCAAATATCGAAGACGAAGATTTGGATGAGCATGTAAGGGATATTTTAGAAAACACTCCTGATGCTGGCAGACATCTTGTTGAAGGAGGGCTGAGGGCAAGGGGATTGAAAATTCAGATAACTCGAGTGCGAGACTCCATTGCACGAGTGAATCCTATAATGTCTGCCATCAGGCAACACAGTTTTAGAATTGTAAGAAGAAAATACTCCGTACCATGTCCAAATGCCCTGTGGCATATAGATGGTGATCACAAGCTAATTGAGCCATATAGGATCGTCATACATGGTGGGATCGATGGCTTTTCGCGGCTTATAGTTTACCTACGGGCATCAACAAACAACAAGGCTTCTACTGTACTTGAACTTTTTCGACAGGCTGTGGCACAGTATTCTTTACCCTCGCGTGTTCGGTCTGACCAAGGCCTTGAAAATATTGATGTAGCAAGGTACATGCTACAAGAACGTGGCTTGAACCGAGGTAGTATTATTACAGGAAAGTCAGTGCATAACCAAAGAATCGAGAGATTATGGAGAGAAGTCAACCGCGTGGTTGTAAGCAAGTACAAGAACATTTTCATGTATCTTGAAAGGCATGGATTTTTTGAACCCACCAATGAAATCCACTTGTTTTCCCTACAATTTATATACCTTCCCATGGTTAACGATTCCTTACACCAATTGACACAGGAATGGAATTTCCATGGTCTCACAACTGCAAGTAACACAACCCCCAGGCAACTGTGGATTGAAGGCATGCTCTCAAACAGTAATACTGACCTAGTTGCTGTCACTGAAGTACTGGAAGACGTGCAATCAGACTTCAGTGACTATGGCATTGATGATGATGGGCCTTCTCCAGCACTGCAAACCTGCAATGAAGTTTCTGTTCCTGAATGCTCAATACTACTATCAGATGAGCAAAGTACTGATTTGGAAAGGCTTCTGGAAACCATCAGCGATGACGCGCATGGCATTTACAAGTATTTAACTGTTGTTGACTTTCTAGAGAGCTTGGGTTAAGGATGCTGTTATTAGCAAAGAAGCAATGAGCAAAAACCAGAAAAAAAAAACTTTTGTTTTAGTTGAAACCAGCACTACGCAGACAAACTAACTTTAATCTAGGATGAGTATTCTTTTTTTCATTTAAAGTTTGTTCAATGATAACTTGGAACTTATAACTTAAAACTTATACTGTTACTTATACTTATACTGTTACAACCAGTATGGTTATCAAGAGACACCACCACTCTGATCCATTACATAACATGAACATTTCCAACAAGTGAAAACAAAACGTGGATGCAAAATCTAAAGCTCTTCATGCAGAACATTTGAAAGTTTTTTTTCTTCTAACTGTAACCTGAATTACAAATTTTCCTTTTTAAAACATGGGCCCCATAGTAGACAGGGGTCTACAGGTCAAGACTGATTTGATAACAAAATCACATTGGATGTAGTATTAAACCACAGTAAAGGATGAACGGTGCATATCATTTATCACTGCTAACATTACTTCAGTGAAACTCTCGTAATCTGGAAAATCAGGTGGCAATTCACATTTTAAGGTGCAAGTAGATGAAAATACACCAGCTTCCCCATCAAAACTAACAGTGATCCCCTTTACTTTTGCTCCAGATGAACTCAGGTTTTCACTTCCTGTTAGGAACTTGGTCAGTTTCTTTAAATCTGAAAGGCAAAATTTCAGGTGATGTCAAGAAAGATTTCTCATGCACATTGAATGGGTGCCTGGAATAAAGCCCAAGCGACTTCTGATAATTGTTGGATTCTCTTTCCAATTTGCACTGGATATGCTTGTAAATCAAAGAGGGAATTTCAATATTAGATCAGGGGTCGCTTAGGGCCCTACTGTCACATGCCTTTCAATCATTTTTTCTTTATCACCATGCATTGCTCACTCATTTTCATAAAGACTGCACAAATTACAGTAGCATAGGGGCATGCAGATGTAATCCTCAACCACTTTAGCACAGTTTCATTCTCGTTTGAACAGTGTGGAGTTTGCAGGGTGCCAGTGTGTGAACTGTATATACTTTGTCTAATTGAAATACTTAATACGAGAATTAGACGTTTTTAGGAATATTTTATATTTTAATTCTGGATTTATCTTTGCGAATTTTGTAAGTAAAAATGTTAGTGTAAACAGTCAGGAGATTGGGCAACCACTCCTTACGTTTATGACTCTAAAATAATAAGGTTTCCTTACCTTACCTTGGATATAACAAGTAATTCAATATGTAGTTTGGAGACTTACACACATAATTTGTAAGCAAATCCTACACTAATGCCTTTGGAAAATGATTTTATAAAGTATTACAAAGTCAAACATTCTATCAAGACATTTAAAGATAGAAACCATGTTTAGTTTTTTTTGTGACCTGCATGTTAAATTATAGCTCATTTTTACAGTTTGGTATGTGCAATATGTGCAAGAAAGTTACCATGAAGTGAACAAGAGTCCACAAAGCGAAGAAGATATTCCCAGATAACTTGCTGACGTTCATTCATGGAGATTGGTGGCTTCAACACTGACTTGAACTCCTCAGTTGTCATTGAGCTATCCCTATGCACAAACAATGGCTCCCAAACACTTGGGTGCTTTTCAATGCTTTGTAAGACATCTAGGGTTCTAAGGCCCTCCCGGAATTGATCCATACAGACCTTTCTTGTGTTCAAGACATAGTGAAGCATAATTGCTTGCACAATGTTCATTCTGTTTTGAACCTGCAAAAAATACACTTTAGTTTGTATGCAAAGAATTACAAACTACTTCAAAATATGCAGTTTGTTTTATTTGACATAACCATGGTATCAGAAAGTGACGTAATTTCTTACAAGCCGTAGTAAACAGCAAAGCGAAAAGTGATAATTTCTTTTATCCACTATGTTTTAAAAAGTATTGACTGATGGCTATTTTTATGTTATCATTCTTGCGATGGCTCAATTTTGTCATTAAGTAAAAATTAAAAACTCATCCCTGTCTGCATTTAAACTTCAGAACTGGCAATCAAGCCCTTACATCTTTCAGTAAAAAGTGTTAATGTAAGTTAGAGTGATCACTCTTCTCACTTGGCAACTAACTCCACATAAGGTGTGGAACTCTACCGAGAGGAGTGGTTGTAGTAATGAAGTTGTAAATAGACTCACTGAAAGATGTGAGGTAACACCACTTGCACTCAAAATTTCAATGAACTTGTCATCTTCATTCAACCCCAACAGGTCATCCTTATCAGTCAATGACAAAACCTAAAGAAACAACAAAAAAATAGAAATGTACCCCCAAACACCATTATTATCACAATCAGCATTTCTTTCTTCTCTTTAGTTAGGAGTAAGAGCGCCAGGACTAACCCTAAAAAATCCACGGTATGAAGATCCATAAGAGTTTTTAAAAATACTAACCGCTTTTCAGTGCACAAGCAGAATATTCATTACAGTAATTTTCAATTAGAGTGAATTGAATGCATTAATTAATAAAAGGTGCAAGACATATGCATACAAGGTAAACCCAGACTTTTTCAGATGACATTTATCTGTCGAGTTATGGTAAGAATACATGTATCCATTCAAAAGTACACACATGAAATTAACTTACTGCATCAACATAATGCCTGATATCTTGGTCACAAATATCAGCGGGTGATGCATAGGGAATGGCTTTATTCACATCAGCTGTGGCAATGTACCAGTAGAAAGCTTGTGACAGAAAAGGAATCCCAACTTTAGCATGAACAATGCCATGAGCTACTGCACTGCCAAATAGTTTCATCAGTCCACTTGAGATAACACCACTGTTGTAGGCAGGCAATCTTCGTAAATCAGGACCCTCTAGAAAGGCAAGGTGTGTCGAGGATGCCATTTCACCAAGGACATCAGTAAAAAACTGACGTTTAACGCCCCCAAGATCAACAGCGGGTTGTCCTCTGTAAGTTACTCTTACTGGCGAAGCAGGGTCAAACTCAGGATCTTTGTAAATGGCCAATGCATCACCAAGGATATCGTCAGGATCAACTTTGATTTTGAATACATCACCTTTCACTTTTGTACCAAGCTGTTCAAGAAGGCTCTCCAATGTCACACTAGATGTATCTGTGTAAATGCATAATTGCAAAACTTATCGTAACAAATTTATTTGAATCGTTTCTAAGTTTATTAAAATTCAGTGAACTTATTAAACTTAATGCAATAAGTTTTTTTCCAATAATACATTTCATTTATTGAAAACAACTTTTTGTATTAAGCAACTATAGAAGAGGTTTGCTGTGTTTGTCTTATCAAAACCCACATAACTACCTGAACCATACACTCGTTTTCAGGAAGGTTGACCTTTGCAAACTATATATCTTTTGTATTCATGTAACATGCATTAAGAAAAACAAAAGAAAACAAAAGATATATATTTTTATATAAATCTTTTGAAGGGTCAACATTTTTGAAAGTGTGCCTGGCAATCTGTAGATTCACTGAGTTAAGCCTCTTTGTTGTATTGCAATACAAGACTGGAAAACCTAAAATGTTCAGGATTTAGGAGGTTACTATAGACAATTAATAAATATCATAAATTAAAATAAATTAAATAAGCATGAATTAAGAGTGGCACTTCAAATTTCTTTACTTACAGTCCCATGCTTTAAGAATATCTGACACTGCCAGGTCCAAATCATCACCATTCTCTTCTAGTTTTTTCTTGAGGTACTCTGATGACATATCTGGGAACATTTCCCTTAAACGACTGACACATGCTTGAAAAAAGTGGATAAAGCATTTCATTACAATCACCATAAGATAAGAAGCCTATTGTTGGGACAGTTTAAGGGTTTACTTTACACTGATATGGAAGCACATTCACCCAATTCTGGTAATTGTTATACAAATGCCACAGTTCAAGTTCCCCAAAATTGCTGGTTACTTGTGATAAAACAGGCTCTCATCTATATACTTAAACATTTCAATGCAGTGTCATCAAAATAAGTCACCAATCTTTGCCCTGATCACAAATGACCTGGCTAAATAGCTCCTAATGTAAGAACATGTATGAATTTCTTCACATAAAAACCGGCATTGATTGAATCAATTTTTTGTAACCCCTGGTGTGTGAAATGTCAGAAAACAGAATCAAGACAATTTCATGTCCCTTCAAAATGTAATATATTCGATAAGTGGTATTGTATTAGAGGCATAATGTATATTTCATGTACTATTGGTAATGTTAGTACCTGTTGCTTGGTCATTGTTTGTTATATCTTCAACTTCATGAATGTCTGAGTCATGCAAGGTGTCAATTTCCAGAAAATTACTACAAGAAGGTTCAATCCCAATGCAGTCCTTGGGTGGAAGGCAGTCAGCTTCCTCAAATTGATTGTTTACATCTTGAGCACCACTTGGGCCTGGTAAATTTATAGCTTCTTCAAGAGTGCTACCCCTTGGCAAGTTGTTTGGTATACAATTTGACTGTGAGCTGCTGTTTCCAACTTGGATTCTCCCTTACATTTAGAACAACAAAGTAGGATTAGTTTGACTAGTTTGTTGAAGTGTCTTTTTTGATGACATTTGCAGGTGCAATGTTTCTCAATCACAGCATTACAGATTTATTCCCTGTATAAAGACAGACAAGTGATTTATCCACTAATGTTTAATTTCCAGTCATTGACAGTCCATGGCAAAAAATGCTCCATGACTGAGCCTTACTCACAACTGCTGCTGTCAGTCTTCATGGCATACAATGTACATAATTATACAATCAGTTAAATAATATTAGGAACAGATACATGTACCTCTGGCACTTTTCTCAGGAACCTGTTCTGGCCTTCTCTTGAACTCTTCATTGTCTTCATCATCATCACTCGCATCCTCCGTTGGCCAGAATCTTAGTTGCTTTGTTGCTCTTACATATATTGGGCCCTGTCGACATAATCCAGCTAGTGTGGCACCTGTAAGCTCCTTATCACTAAATAGATTGAGAGGGCATATACTTTTTCCAATACTTTTCACAAATTCAAATGGGATAACACCTCCCTCTTCATCCCGTAAGACATCAACCAGAGCACCCCCAACCTGATCAAAACAAAAACAAAACAAAAAATCAACAACTAACCCATCACTACTAGATACCATTAGCATGAATAATAAGCATTAAATGGTGTACCAGATATGATTTTTTTTTCTGAACAGAGGTACCCAGCCGCCCCCCGACCCCTGCCGCCAATGGGAAGAACACCATCACTATGTCCTCCTAGTCCACTGTATTAGTCAGTCTAAGCAGCTACCAATTAATCCCATAGTACCATATCACACGATACTTTCTCTTGTTTTAAGATATTCAAAGTTTCAAGGTGAATGAATTATTTTGAAAAAAATGCTTCGTGTTTCAATGAAGGCAGGGGGAGGGGGGGGGGCAGGGCGAGGGGTGCACAAGAGAGGAGTAGAATTACAGCATAAATAAAACGAAAATGGCAGTGATGAAAGGTACCTTAAGCTTCAGTTGGCTCTCGTCCCAGTTCTTGTCAAGGGGGAAGCCATCTACTATTAGGCCCATTTCCTGAAGCTTTCGTTTTTTGCCAAAGCGTGGAACTTCATCAACATTAGGAGCTGGCAACAGCACTAATTCTTTACAAGAGATACTGTGCGGACTTTCTTTCGCTGACTTTCCTTTCCAGGAACTTGATCTTAATTTCCCCTTCTTTCCACTATTACCATTGCTTCCATAATTCACTCGTGGATTGTACAACGGAGGCTGCTGTACGCCAACACGGGGAATTCGAAAATTTCTCGACAACTCTTCTTCAACATTGCTGGAGTTACCTCCACTGACTCGTGACCTTTCACGAGGCACTTCTTCTGTCATGGCTCTGTAAACACGGTGAACCAAGGAGGAGATGTCTTCCTCGTTGGGCAGCGACGAATTCGCCATGTTTGCCGCCATTTTTCGGTCGCCGTTTGAACACACGATAATCGGTCCAGCGGTTACGCTTTCCCTTATGTCCGAAGTGCACGAATCTTAATATATACAAAAATCTTAATGTATCTAGAGATCTTCATTGTATGCCCGGATTTTGATGAATATGCACAAATCTTAATGTACATACACGAATTTTAATGTTCCTGTACATATACAATGCTTGATTAATAGCTGTCGAATCTTGATGTATATATGCAAATCTTGATGTATATATGAATCTTGATGTATATATACGAATCTTGATGTATATACACGAATCTTGATGTACATATGCAAATCTTAATGTATATATATATGGATCTTGATGTATATACACAAATCTTGATGTATATATCACTGTCTTGTCATATAAATAATGATCTTGCTGTTTTGTCCCTTTTTAACAAGCATAATAATGACAAAGCCCAGTATTTTCTGTGTATTTGTGGTTGGCAAGTTGAGGCCTTCTTGACTGATAAACCATGATTTCTTGATACGTTGCGTGACGGTGCAGTTTCCGTAGACTCGCAGGTTTAAACAAGGACCCGCGCTATATAAGGAGCCTTGGACTGGGCGAGCAGTCAATCATTTCACTCTAGACACGGAGCTGTCAACATCTCCGGGTCGTGCGATACGCACGGAGGTCTCATATCTGCTACTAGTGCTGCGCACAGTGCTTACAAGACTAATAAAGGCTGTCATTCCGTAACTATTTTTTTTAAATCGAAATATCTGACGCGTGGAACGAGTCTGTACAATGTTGCGTGGAGCTGAAAATAATGCCAATGGAAAACGGGTGCAGGTAAGTAAATATTTTTTTTCTGTTACATCGATTCTCTCTGTATCATTTGTTAGCCTCTAGAGCTGTATTTCGCGAATGTCTTTGTTACCTTCATACGTAGGTAACTCTTGAGATTGATGAAAGTAAAAAGGACCAGTTTTTTCGTCTCCTTCAAGAAATTCCAGAGGTGGCCTGCGAAGTTGTGTCCGTACGAAGCATCCAAAGTGGAAACGGTTAGTAGACTACAGTTTTAACGCACCATTTACAACTTATAACTTATTATTTACAACCTTCACAAACTCGGCTTCTCGAAGATTGCAGGAAAGACTTCAGCCAGCGACAAAAAGCAGAAAAACTGTTTGATAATAATTTGACTGTTTTGATGGAGCAACAGTTTTCGAATTGCGCGCCTTTTCTCAGTGATAACAAATGGAACTTGGTTCCTCGGTGTCGAAGGTTACATCATCCTGCTTCCGGCGACACCTAAAACATTCAATGTGGATTTGTATCCGTTCATGTATTTTTATTAGAGTAGTGGGAATCTCTGCTCGGGCGGAATTGTTTATAGCAAGGGAACAGCTTCCAAATTTTTGGTTTAGTTTCCCAAAGATTATGACATGGTCTCCAGTTGTCATAGAGTTGTACCATTGATATGTATCACATAAACTACATATGATCAAGTGGATATTTCCAGGACTGATATGCAATCTTGAACAATTCCCTTCATGTAAGTTGATTTCCCTGTAACAATTTGGGATTATCATAAGAGGTTGTGTGTATGACTCATTGTATTTACCCTTGAGTTGCCCCTGTTCACTTCCATCCGAATTTTTATTCTAAACTTTTTTTTTTTTTTCTACAGCGAGGAAGCGCTTTGCCGTACCAATCGATGAAGAACCACTACGGCCATCACCTGTTCGTCTCTTTCCTCGAAAAAACGACGAGGCCGTTGCTATTTTCGCCAACAATGAGTCTGGCGTAGCTGCGCCGCCCCAAGTTCCAGAGTCAACCTGTGACTTCTGTCTCCGAGCTCTGTGCATCACATCTTCTGAATTCAAACCAAACGGAAGATGTGATGCACGCATAACCAACCACACAAAAAGGCGAAAAGACTATAAGTGGTATTGGAAGACCCTCAAGGACAACGGGCTTTGGGACAACCCAACGTATCTGGAAAAAAAACAACAACTGGGTTGCCTTATTGACGACGTTAGAGAGGTTATGCCACATTGCGTGATAAAGGACGTTCGTGATAGGTGGCCTAACCCCCTTAACGTCCCCTATCAAGGGCATCGTCGCTCGTGAGAAGCGACATTAGCAAGCAAGCTCTTTCTTGTGAGCGTCAGTTTCATCATGGATAGACCTCACTTTTCGCTTCCAGCCCAATAAATCAACGCAGTTTAACAGTTACTTGACATGGTGAACCTTTTTTGTTTTTCAGTACAGTGTCAACAACTTCTGCAAGAGTACTTCTTTTTTTCTTGATACACAGTTTTGCACGGCATCTAAAACTACAGCATTCTAATTTTACACTCGTCAGCCTTCAAGCAACGGACTGAGTTACAATGAATTATAAAAAGTTGTCCATATGCCATCCTTGAACTCGTAGGTTTTATCTGACAGTACCCTGTGTGGGGCAATTCTGTCCGGTTGGCGACTGGTCTGATAGTACTGTTCAGATGTGGCTTCACGCAGCACATTCTCATTCTAAAAAATTGAAATAGAACAGGAAAATAATACATACCACAGCAACCAAGGACAGGTCATGTACTTCATATGCAACTGTCCATTGCTGCTTTCTTCAGTTAGCTTTAATTTCTATTTTTCAATAAAGGGAGCTAACTTGGGGTGGGGGGGGGGGGGACTCCCATGTAAAAAGATGGGGGTGCTCATCATACCTTTTTGGGGTTAAAATAGTAGTTTCGGTTCATCTTAGGGTGTTCAGCCTCAAAAGGTCCACATCGGGAACTTTTGCACTACCTTTTAGGTTAATGAGCCAAAAAAAATTTGACAGGACACAATGTGTTGTCTTACAATTGGTACTTCTTGAGGGTGAAAAGAATTGCAAGCCACGCCCACGACATAGGGTCTTGGTAACTGTTAGGGTTTCTTTTTATGCAAAATTTTCGGCTAGCACTCCTGACCTTTTCATATGGGAATTCTCCCCCCCCCCCCCCCACCAGAAAGTTGATGGTAAAGATAATGATAATAATTTGAATAATAGTTATAATTAACAATTACTGGTCTATAGTGCAATTTCTATAACAGTGAAAAGAATAAGTGTCCTTGTGTGGACGTTCGTTATCCTCTGTCTATGTTTTTCCACTTTTTGTGAAGATACATGAATACAAATAAAAGTGTTGTGGTACATACCCAGTCAAGAACTGCAAGCTGCATTCTCATTTCATAGGTGTCTTTACGACTGAAATGGATGCGCTTCTGTGCATAAATAAGCATCACCATATGCAGTGATTCTATCCAGAAAGTATCTCGGCACTACAGTAAATAGAGGTAATAAGTTCAAAGTTATGCCATTGAAGAAAGCTTTTGTATTGTAAATAAAACATGTATAGAGCCAATCTCTCTTTCTTAGGTGGGAGTAATGTTGCTGCCTACTCGTGGACTTTCCACATTCAGTATGAAATGTAGTGGTTATTTGTAGATCTGTGAAGTAAAGATACAATTCCATACCATAGATATTGATGTATGAATTATTATTACCAAGGCATAATCTTCAGCAAATTTGTAGATGTTGGTACCCACTATAGCCTTCCGGTATGCTGCAATAGCCTGCTCAGTAACAAGAGGTTTTTTGCTGCATACATAGCCTTCTTGACGACACCGAGACTCCTGATGGCAATTTGAATGATCCCCCTATACCACACAGATAAAATGAATAGAAGAACCATTCAATCATCTATACAATTTTTAGTATGTAGAGTCATGGATTCTGAATCAGTAACTTGTACAACCTTGCTAATGACAAGGTGTAAAGGGGTCACCTGTGGGGTGACGGTAATAGAAACTTACATTGTCACAACAGCCACTAACCACTCATATCTACTTGTGTCCTTGGAAATAATCTCTTGTTGTCAGAAAATTAAGATAACAATTCAAATGTACAAGTTCCTAGTGAACCCCTTTACCTGGTAATGGTCTACAATGTTTACTATGTATCGCCTCAGCTCATCAGCATCACCATTGCAATTCTTCATTGCATAATAGATATGCGTCTTCGTGCACTTCACTGTCAAAACAATGGCATTTTTAGAAGGTTTTTTAACTTCAAGTAACGGTACTGTAATTCATAGGATTTGCACCACACAATTTAAGCAAAGATGAATATGACATACAAACAAGCCACTTCGAATGCAAAGAGGGCCTTTGCAGAGCTTATGTTAGTTTCAGTTTGTATCCTACAATGGAGAATTACCTTTGTCAGACAACTCTGCAAACCATGATCTCTCTGAGTCCCTAACAAGCCCATTGGCAACCTTTTTGATGGCCTTCTTGACACCCTTCCCACCTTTATTAAGGAAAAGGAAAACAAGAACTACCATTCCTTATCACAGAGACTAAAACAGACCATAGCTACTAGCTTGATGCTGATTACAAGCTAATCCTTACTAGTGAAACCTAGTAATTTGGTTGGTGACCTACCATGCCAACTGTCATATGAGTTCCTAATCCCTTTGGTTGCAAGCCACTGCCTCAATGCCGGCACATAGTCATGTGCAACTTCACCAACACGATGACCTACAGGTGTTGCAAGGGTCAATACAAGAGTTTAGCAAAGAAACATAGGCTTTTAGACTTCATAAAACACACAGATTATACATGTGTGAAACAAGTAGTATTTGCATAATATTCATGAAACATTATTCATAAGAAACCAGTGCGAGAAACCCTCCTTTCTATGTGTGACAAACACCTGTTCAAAATAAATATAGTCTTCCAACATCTTGGAGCCACACAATATTTTTGGGATAAATCCTGGCAAGAAATATAGGTACTGTGATCATTTACGAAAAGCCATACATATCCTGCATCTAATTATGAAGTGCTTATCATTTATGAGAAGAGTGCACTATCAAATCAACATTACAACTTACCAAGAGCTGTTAGAGAATCTATCACTGCTTTAGTCATGGGTACTTCTCGAGATGCTGCAGACGGCATATCTTCTTTATCCCAATTTAGGCAATAAATAACTTTCTTGTTTCTGAAAAAAAAAAATTAAGAGAATTATCAACAATGCCACATGTTAGGTTGTATTCAAGCAGAGATGGTTATAGTTCAAAGTCCCCACCGATAAGATAAAGCAGAAACTGTGGTGTGTTGCGCAGCTCGGCTGGAATCATGTCTAGCATCTGTTATGATGATCTAAATTTATGAAGAAGGAAACAAAATTCCATGAAATTTAATTGAATCAATAGTTCACAAACAAAACAAAAAAGTGCAGAAATTCCCGGAAAGGCTGCATCATGCCTTGGAAACATACATCTCCTTGGAGAAGATATTGAGCATCCTGCTGTGCTTTCGACCTAGCTTCCTGTAATTTTATCTCATACCAGACTTTCACAGCATTCTTGTATCCTAAAGAAGTGTATACTGGAAAGAGGGAAAAAGAACAACTGAAGTATGTTCACAAGAGAAAAATAAGCTGCATAACTGGTTCCCTCATGGCAAGGAAGAAGGCAATGAAAAGAAATAAACTCTATGACACTTTTTCTAGAAATTGCATGATCACTGATGAGTATAGGGAATTTTTGTGTAGTACACCAACTAAAGTATAACAATACTGCTATTGTCAGAGAGGATTATTGTATTTCAGAGAAATTGTAATACCGGTAGTAATGTATCTCTCGTCCACATTTCCGATGTGAGCTGCCTTACAAGCACTGACATACTGGGTCTCGGTAAGGCCAGAACTGATAAATCCATGTAAAACCCTAAACAAAAATGACAGCAGTGTTAGCTTACACAAATGTCAAGTTCAAAATTTTCGGAAATTCAAATATAAAAAATTACTTATACTTTTACCTCAAATTGGCTGTGTACTTTCCACCGATGATACTGCTGGAATTCCATCGAAGGGAATGACCGGCCACGCAGCCCACGCTGACGAGCGCCACATGTCCATGCTTTATCGCATCGAACGATGGCAACTCTAGAGGATAGCCACATAAGGGACACCTTCCGCCATATTGTGCCATTGTAGATATGAGGTTTTGCACCGCATCGTTGGATGAAAGAAAATAGTCTTCGTTCTCCGTACTTTGGGTGTGGATATCGAACTTTCCGGTTGTATTTTCACCATAACCCAAAATATACGGATCAGAGATATCCATTTGCGTTTGTGCATCTATTTTTTTCGAACACGAAGGAAAAGGTTGTGGCGAAGGTTGTGGCGAAGGTTGTGCCGAAGGCTGTTGTATCGTAGACAAAAACAAAGATTGACTGGCTGTGATTACCATCTGACTTCGTTCGAACTCTTCGAATGAGCTCAGCAATCGTTCCATCATCAAAAGGTTACCCATTGGTGTACAACTGGTTATACGTAAGGCACTTTTAACACGTTGAATTTTAGCTTTCAATCCCTCCAAACGCTCCTCCATACCCGCTTCAACCTCAAGCTGTATGCTGTACCTAATCCGTTGTGCACGAGGAGGCATTAGTTTGGGCTTCTTGGAGAAAGATTCTGCCATGAAAAATCCAAAGCACCGAAAAATAGTTGATAAGATAAAATAGCGCCTAAGAAGCAAAGACAATGCGTGCAAACTAGCTCGATTCAAAGTGGAAGTTGTGGCACCACAGCACGACAGCTTCCGCCATGAACCGAACCGTCATTCCCAAAAACGCATATATTACATCATGCCCTTTTTTTGAGCATGCCAAATATTGCATAGAAGATGACATAGGCATATTGAAGGCTCAACAAAGCAACGAATCGTCTGCGAGGAGTCTGTGAGCGGGTGCGTATGTTCAGGGATTGACAGGGATGGTAACAGGCGGGAAATTCAAATTTCCTTCGCTAAATTCTTCAATTAGCGCTAGAAGGATCAGGATTTTAGTACATTTCTGACTTAAATTCACAATTTGGGTGGTTCTACACTCGCATTAAGTTCTTAATGTGTAGGTTTTTATTTGTTCCATTGCAGAGTGGGTTTACCGCATCTTCCTCACTGAGTCCGCCATCTTTGATTAGGACTACGAACAAAGATTGCGTGACAAAGAGGGGGAGGAGCTATGCCTTTTATAGCGCGGGTCCTTGTTTAAAAGGACTAAATATTGCATTTGCCTTCAAACTTCATGCTAAACATTTTTAAATTAACTGGTCATGTTTAGGCACAAAAGCTAATTTCTAAAAGTATAATTTACATACAGTTTTCTCAGCTGGAAGCACTAATATTAGCTGACATTTTCAATTGGAGCTGATTTATCGTAAACAAACTCTGTGCAACCAGCGACAACAAGTAGACAACATTTCTATTGCCGTTCCTTGGTCCAGGCTTACTCTTATGGCTTTAGAGTACTTTTGGGAACAATTTCAACTGGATACAGACTGAACTTTTCATGAGGGGGGGGGGGGGGGAGCATCTGTGTAAGAGCCAAGGCTAACTGAACTATTTGTCTCCACTGGAGCTAGTCAACAAATCCCAGGACAAATGTAGCCAATGAAATAAAGCTGTTTCCACAGTAAACATCTCCAAGCCAACGCGATTCAAAAGTTATGTTCGGTAACATTAATTGTCCCAGTTATGTAGCACGCGATCTGGCATCCCAACGAAACAGGCCACGTTATTGTTGACTGAACAGTCCAGAATCACAACCAAAAACTAAACTGTCTTGTGTGCACTTGCTTTTCGATGATGTCATTTGTTTTCCCCCTTGCTTGCTTCAATGACTCTTTCAATGAACTCCCCCCCCCCCCCAACAATGAATAATGAATACATTGTATTTTATACCGGCTTTCCTTCATATAAAGTTTTCATGGTGACATACACGTACTTAAATCTGGGAGAAAATGGGGAGAACATCCGATTTTGGAGTTCTGCTAGCAGTGATGTTGACCCTGAATATTATGAAACAGATACTCAACCTCGTGCTGGACCAGCTTTAGGCAGGCCTAGAAAACTGAACTCTAAGGAGGAATTCTTCCTAGTCATGTGTACATTAAGGCAGGGATTTGCAGAACGTCATCTGGGACATTTGTACAACATATCTCAATCTACTGTCAGCAGGATCATAATTTCCTGGGTTAACTTTATGTATCTGAGGTTTGGAGTTGAACATCTGGCCATCCCAAAAAGTAGTGGATGATAACATGCCTCAAGACTTAAAAAACAAATATCCTAATACCAGAGGGCTACAATAGATTGTGCTGAGATCAAGTGTCAGATGTCGAGTAGTTTACCGTTAAACAGTAGACTCTTCAGCAGCTACAAGAACCACACAACACTTAGAGGGTTGATTGCCATTTCCCCTGCTGGACATATTTCATTTATGAGTCAGCTCTATACTGGCAGTATATCTGACTGAGAAATAACTGAGAGAAGGGGATTCTTAGACCTTCCTTTTCTAGCCAATGACTCAATTGTGGCTGAAAGAGGTGTCATCATTCAAGATCTTTCACCAGTTGGTGTGTCTCTTAACATCCCCCCTTAGCAATATTTTAAACTACCCTTAGTTGCAAGAAAGTAAATATGCTACAGTTCGCCTGGAAAAGGCATTGACAAGCTATAAAAAGTAAACACTACTGTACATTAATAACAGTTACTGTAACTTAAAGAAAGTTGAACAGTCCACTATTAGGGATTACAATCTTGTTGGCCTTTGATCATTATCCTAGGTTTTGTATTCTTGTATAGCAAAGGCTAGAAAATGTTGGAAATAATATAACTTGAGTCTTTGAGTAATGTTATCCCAGAATTCCTGATCAAATGAAATTCTTTGAATTGACATTCCTTTAAATGTATACACAGCAAAGTCACACCAAGAAGCACCAGTCACTGCCATTTGGTCTTGTACTTGAGCATAGTACTCATGATCAGTTTTTAAACAACAGTGGTCACCCACTTGCTGACAAAAAAATTTGGGATCAGCACAAGCATCAAGTGGGGTAACAGCAGATTTTGTTGATGGGAACTTAACTTCTAAAATACCAAATGGGTGACTACAAACAATCAATAACTTTCCCATTGGGAGTAGCTGCAAAGACTGGAATTTCTTTTGAAACCACAAGTCCACACTTTAGCACTACTACTGGTGTTTTGCTTACTTTCATAAGGTTTTGATACTCAAGAATTGCCGCTCCTTCATATTTTCTTCCATGTGCTTTACGTCTACTTACAAACCTCTTTGGATGCATCATTCTTAAGCAAAATTATCATGATTTCTTTGCCTGCTGGAAATCAAATGGACCCTTGAGGTTGTGAACCTGAACTTTCTTTCTTCCTTCCATCTTTAACTGTTCACCTGTTCCCTTGTTTCCTGTTCAATTTTGTTGAGTTCATCCTCATCAACTTTAACTGAAGATAAAAATGTTCTTTCCTCACTAGTAAGATTGTCTGGGTATAATCAATGCTCAGCATTTTTAAGGGGAAATCTTGGGTAGCTGTCTATGTTCAAATTTGAATCAGGACATCTTGGAATGGAACTTTTATTAACATACACAGGAAAGTTGGACTCAGTATATGATAACTGATAACTGTTTGTAGACCCAACCAGGCTGCTACCAAATTTGGTTTGCACTATTTCACTGGGTGTGTTTGAGGCAAGTGTAGCAATTCCCATTTTAGGTTTGATAGCTGCAATGGACTTTTTAAACCTCTCTTCAACTATTAAATCATGCTTTGTTATTTTGCAGGCCTCATAAAGTTGACAGCAGACAGCTTTGTCAGTTTTCTTATCATCAGGCCTAATTTTTGTGACAATTAAGTCCATCGCTGGCTGGGGATGAATTGAATCACCTTTGACCTCTCTTGTGTCGGCGTTGTAACTTTGATGTACATGCGAGAGCTGGATTTTCATCTGATTCATCATTTAGATCTTCAGTTGTTTTGCTCTCAAACAAGGAGTATTTGCAAATTTTCAACATGAGTGCCAATGTATGGTTACAATAGCCAACTTTACCCACAGCACATATACAGGTGGCATCCATCACATTTCCTGATATAATGCAAAGAGCAACTTCTATCGTATAAGGAGTTTCATGGTTCTTATAGCTGTGATAACATCTACATTTAAAATAGAAGCAATGTTCATCTTCATTTGTTTCAATATCCTTCAAATATTCATCTTCAAGGATAGTTTTCACAGGTTTCAAACTTGTGGGAACTGAATGATGTTCCACACTTCCCATCTTTTTGCCAGAATTTTCAATGTGCTTTTTCATGTCAGCCTTAGTAAACAAAGGCAATTTTTCAAGACCTTTACCCCAGCCAGAAGTTTGGTACTTTATTCCAGTAACATTCCAAATCTTGGATGAGCACTTTGGAATTGAGATGGAGCATTCCCTTCTGTTTCTTTTGGTGTAGATTTGGTTGGGATCGGGGTCTACAATATATTTGTCTCTGCCACTTGCAATATACTCCTCAACAATGGTAAAAGATGGAACAAAACGTCATGACCATATTATATAAATTAAGAAAATCCAAAACTGCTGTTAAAGGCGGGTCATAGGGATCACTCTCCCGTTTACTACAAAAGTCAATCCATTGTGTGATGTACGGCTTGTACTGCTTTTGTGTTCCTGCTGGCCAAGACTTGAGGATGATTTCAGCAGCTTTGTCTGAAACATGTTTATGCTGGAGACTTGTTCCGGAGAGCTTGCAGACCATCAGTTTTAATTGTTTCCGAAGAGGGTGAAGTGCACTATTGTGAGGTTGCATTAGTAGTTGATTTGACTTTGGAAGACGGAGGGGATAGTCCACTAGCAGATGAAGGAGAGTTGTGAACCAGGGTTGAGTCTGCCAAATGGAAACTACAAGTACACCAGTGGCTTGGTCCTGTTCTATTTTCATTGATACGCTATTCAAAAGAAACCCAAGAAACCCGACCTCTTGTGTGGGTACCAACACTGATTTTGTGGGGTGGGATGACAAACCCCAACTTAACAAACATATTGACTGTCTGAACAATGTTTTCCTCACAGGCTGCATAACTATATCCCATGCAAAAATGACCTCGAGCTCTGAGATTGGTAAAAAATGGGTTAAAGCACTTTAGTGGATTATCTTGGGGCAGATGCAAGCCCATTTGGGAGACAAGTAAAATGGAAATAATTTCCCTCCCTCCCTTAGAATTCAAGGAGTTGTCAGTCCTCTGCGGCAATGGGAATTGAGTAATATGCTTCTTTAAGATTGACTGATGCCATGAAGCATCCTGGTCGCATCAGTTTGAGGGCAGTTTGGATGGTATCCATTTTAAAATGGTAGTAAGAGACAAATTTATTCAGAGGGTCAAGATTAAGAATTAGTCTGTAACTCCCATCTTTTTTAGGTCTCACAAAAATTGTGGACAGGAAACCTCCATTAAAGGGTCAGTTAATTCTATGACCCCTTTACTTAGGAGTTTTGTTATTTCAGCACTAATAATTTCTTTTTCCCCAGAAGAAAATGTAATTTGTCTGGGTTTAGTAGCCTAAACAGGTCTACATCCACCTTCAAGGTCAATGTGATGATGCGTAATGGCATCGAGAATAACCAGGTTAATAGTTACTGATCTCCAGTTGTCTATATGGTCCTTTACACAACCTGCTTGAAAATTCAAGACCAAATGAGGTAAAAAATCTGTATCCACAATAGCTGAAAATTCATCAACTTGACCAAATTTGCTTACCTGTTTACATGGAGGTTCTAGGGAGCCTTCTGCATTTGTTGCCCTGCCTTTTTTGCCTCAGACATATCCTTGAGATGTTTTGAGAGGTCATCTCCAAACAATTTTGTGGAAGGTTTAATATCTTCCTTGCACAGACGTATGTAGGGGGGATTTAGATAAGGCTTTATATGCTCTCGGCGCTTCATGTTTAGCTTCCAGTTAGTATTGCCTAACAATGCAACACTATCCATTACTTGGTTGAGCACCTGGCGAGTATCTGGTGTCTTGCTATTGGTTGTATCCTTGACCAGTTTGCCTGCCAAATTTGTCAAGGCTGACAATCCCTGTAATATGGGTTCTTGAACTCGCTGGACAGCTAAATCTACTGAGCGAGTTTTCCTGGACAGCAAGTTCCAAATCTCCTTGTTCACTGTTGTCACTGATAGATATTTACAGTTTTCTGGTATTGAGTGCTCTTTTAGCTCGTTCTTTGACCGTTTCCGTCAACAAGCCCCCCACAAGCATGCTATCGACCAGCTTGGCAATCTTGCCTGCTGTAGCTGGCGAGATCATCTTGCTAGAAGTAAATGTCTGGGTCAGGCTGTCTATTAGTGATGTTTGCGACCCTGGGTCAGGGGTTTTTTGCAGGAGTTGTTTTCTCACTATTTCTCATTATTGGTGCTGTTTGTACCAAGCACCTTGTCTACGGCGGACTCTATATTGAGAGCATTTCCACCAGTAACATTGTTATCGCCTGATATGTCATTGCTTCGAAGCTCTGAGTTGTGTGAGTGAAGCTTGAAGACCTTGGAGAATTCTGGGAGGAATTCCCGCCATGTTCACATTTGGATTGTTCTCTTGTCCTTTGCTCGAAGGGCCTGAAATGGTCTCTGAGGGATCGTCAGCGTCTTTGGTCTAGTGGCTCATCTTAAACGTGATGTTGGCGCCGACGTATATAGTAGAAACCCAAAATAATTCGAAATAAAGACAATATTCTGGCTGTAAAAAATAACGTGGCTGAACTGATAATGCGCGCTAAAGGCACTGATTATGTACATGCACTTGGCAATCTCATGAGATCCTGGGGCAGTGATGATGAGATAGAATTATCCTTATGACCAAATGAATATTATGTTGATTTGCATTATTTTGTTAAACTGAAACAAACGTACCAAAATATGTAAAAGAAGTACATTGAGTATCAATTTAATAAAACCATGTACACAATTAACCACTTCTGTACGTCTTATTGATAAATAATTATTGTAATAATAAAAAACTCAATGAAAATTCTTAAAATCTTAATTTAGTTGGATGAACTGGATCAAGACAGATGCTAAGTTGTGCAAGACTAGTTTAATAGAAATTGACAAAATATTATAAACCTTAGTGTGGCCAGTAGCTACAAGGTAGTTTCACCGTTGGAACTCCTTTACTTGCGGTATCTTTATTCTTCTTACACCATTGTGTTTCAACAAAGAAAGTGCTGGATACTATATATGAGCCTCCATCACAAGCAAGTTTACCCAGGTACCAGAGTAAGAGAAAAATTTTGTAATACACTTGTCCATCGGACAACCATCATAGAGAATTTGGTTGTCCGAGGCCCAAAAGTGCTTGTCCAAAAAGACTTGTTCAAACTGTATTTAGAAATAAAATAAATTCAACATGTGACTTTTGGTGTATGTTAGTTTATAGCAACGTTAATTGTGAACTATTTACAAGGTACAAATGTTATTAAAGATAAAAAAACCGAAAGTTTTCGACTTTATTACAAGTAAAAGAGGGGGCTGCTTTCATCAGCTAAAGCTTCATTTTCTCTGCAGTAGAAGCAGTGCATTTTCCCTCCAGATTCGTCTGCTGCAATGCCAAGCCATGGAAATTCTGACTTCCATTGCTCTTGAAAGTTGCGTTTTCTCTTCTTTTCGTAATCCTGCTTTGCAAGGACCTTGCCTTTCTTCTTGCCATAACTACTCGAAGACTCAGTTGATTTTTTGCTTGATTCTTTGGTTGACTGGTTTGGAAGGAAAGCAAACGGCGTGGACTGATGCTTTTGAGATTCCGCCATTATAGACTCGAATTTAGAGCCTGGGGATTAGTCTTAACAGGCCTGGTTACTAAAGCCAGATGAGGTCACTGAAACAAATAAATGGCTGTAGGATAGCAAAATTTATAGGAATCTTTACACTTATTTTGTCAAGTTAAAGGTTTGCTGTTATTATTGTTAGATATATTTCAATTCTACTGCAACTTGAAGTCGATTTTCCTCCGTTTCTGTAGTTGTTTAGACATCAGAAATGTGCGTGTCCCACGGACAAGTCATATTTAAGATTTACATGTCCAAACTAAATTTCTACTTGTCCCGGACAATCGGACATAGGTTTTGGCACACCCTGAGGTACTCAAGACAACGTTAGTCTTGGTGATTACCTTCCCTTCATTTATTCTCTTCACTTCCCCTTTATCAAAAAGCTCTTTTCCTAAAAGAACAGCATAATTTTCTTGGGTAAAATTCTGTCCTTTGGGTGCAGTTACCTCTAGTATGGTGAGCTCTTTCTTAATGTTCATTATTTTGACATCCTCTGGTTTTCTGGCTTTCAAAAAGAAATGCTGTTTTAATTGCATAGGGTTTTGGAATTGGAAAGGAAACAAAAGAATATGGCAGAACGTGTTGTAACTATGCAACATCTACATGTATATCTTAAGACATCGTAAAAGATTATGGGTTTTAACTCCTACCCACAAGCCATTTATTGAGGAAAATGCATTTATTCTTTGATGGACATAATTATTGTTCATGTTTGTTCATTTTTTTTGTTTGCATAATCATGTCTCCAACAGTTTTGCACTGCGACGTTAAAAGATGGGAGAGTAAATTTGCAATCTGCTGGGAGGTCTACTACTCATATAGCTGGAAAAACAATTCACCTTAAGCATCCATGCGTAATTCATTTCATGTTCCACCTGCTTTGCATTTTGTTTGTTGCTTTCCTGTTCTCCATAATTGAACTTTTGTTTCAATTAACTCATATCTTAGTCATTCTGCTTCATCTCAGCAGTAACAATGAACCTCTTGGAAAAACAGAGAAGTACAATGTGCATCATAAGTAGATTGTGGTAACAGCAACACAGCAGCTGATGTCTGAATGAAATTGCTTACACTCGACATAAACATCTAACAAACCAGAAAGCAACTAGCATTATCCACCAAGTAGCAGCCCATTGAATGAACCACATAAATGGCACAGAAAAACAATACAGTTCTATAAACAAAAATGCTGAGCTGCCAAGAAGCAGCCCTGTTGTCTGACCTTCTTGAAGGCGCAATACGTATGCCAAATTGACTAGTATAATAGTCAGTGTAAAGAACTTTGGACAAACAAACAAACAAATCTTTATTGATGTCGTTCCGCTAAGGAAAAGAGACCCATGGGTAGGGTGGGCTGGGTCTTTCTTAACGCTACTGACACGCGATTGCTGACAAGCTGACAAACTGCACGCTATATATTACAATGCGGATGACTGCTGACAGGGTTACCATAGTAATTACTGTATTTGATCCAAGTACCAAAACCCTCAATAAACTTTAAATGTGTCTGATTTCACCCCAAATGGAATGACAGTAAGTTACTGCATTACAGCTTGAAGATAATGTCCTTACCAGAAGCAAGATGTCACCACTTTCCTTGCCAACCAATTGTGGACCGTGATTTTTCACAAAGTCGAGAAGTATTTTGCACAGTTCATGATCTGCCTGTGGTCAGAAGAAATGGTGTGACGTGGATTAGTTTCTTTTCAGTACAACATCTCGGGACGTATCATAATATAGTATCATAATCACAGCTCTTGGCAAATTCAAGGCCTGGCTCCAAGAAGAAATTCCTCAATATGGCAAGTGACCATTAGGATTATGCAACAACTATTGGATAATCCCACAAAAGAATCCAACTACAGCTAGTTTACCTCCATGATCAATAGGAAAATAGGAGACCAATCAAAATATTCAAAAGTGTTAATTAAGTCATTCTGCTACTTTGTCTTACCTTCTGTTATTTACTCGCTTTCGGATATGGTAAACTGAATGTTTTAATTTAAATAACTGCTTAATTTATACAAATGTGCGGTGGTTGTGCTGTATGCTAATTACGTACATGTGCGTGCTGTGAATAGGTGCTGGTGCGAAGGTGTGACATTTACATGGTGTAACACTTCGAAGGCAGCTCCTGATGGCCAAAGAACTTTGCAGTTTTAGCGTTGTGGAAGTAAAGCTTGACCTCTTCTGAATCCTTCATCAAGAGGACATTTCCATCTTTGGCCTGATTAGGATGAAACTCCTGTCAGTTTCTTTGAATCTCCAGGGTACGAACCTCGACACCCCTGCCTGGAGGGATAAAAACGTGCACGGCCAAAAACACCAGGTCACAGCATTCGCGTGCTTTGTCCCTTTTGTTAACAGCCATCTCAAAATAATCTCTCTGCACACTGCAAGCATTGACAATCTGCTCCTTGCAAAATGTTGTATCAAGATATTAGCCTGCACATATCCATAGTTTTTAGTCATGGATACACAAAGCGTAGAAACAACTATTGTTAGGGGTTGGAAAATTCAAATTTGTCACTTACAGATGTACAAACCGGTCAAAGGGATTGCAGCGCCTACAGCGCGTAAAATGCGTATAGTTTGCGTGTAGTATTCGTGGACAGTGTGTGTTAGGTACGTGTAATTACACGCGTGTAAAATTTACAGATCATAAGAAGAGGATTTTTACCCATCGCAAAGCAGTAAAATGATACTACTTGTGCCTACCAGTCAACCCTGTTCTTAACCCTTTTCCTTCAATAACAATGGAATGGGGATTAAAACAGAGACGTGGGGACTCTCAATCTTAAATGGCAAAGAATCAAAAATTTTTCAACAATCTTATAGTTTGTTAATTTTCAATTCACTAGATTTGTGTGCAACCTTCTGATGACAATCCGCAATGTTTACTCCCGGTTCATTTGATTATTCGGCTTAAATCACAATACAGTTGACAACCGATAAGTTAGATTTGAGAAAAAGCATTCAGATTTTTATCCGTGGGTTAAGTCGGGTTGACAGATTGTCGCTTGTCTGTATATGCATATGTGTTTGGAATAAGATGAAGTACTGAAGTAACTATAAAATTTAAAAGAACTTTTGCACTGTACAGGATTTCCACCTGGTTAGATTTTGGTCACTTGCAAGGCAATGCTATTCAAGGAACAGATCGAAATTCATTTTTACCAAACCAGTCAAGCCAACGGTTCAGAACTGTCAGCTCTTCCTTGGTCTGGGGACGTTCCAAATCGCCTTGACGCTGGAAAAGTGTGGCCTGAGTTCTCAGCTGCTTGATCACAGGAATGTCTAGGTACTCCAGAGCGCTCTCTCAGTGAAGGAATTTGACCACATTCAATAGCGAACAGCAGTGATTGGATATGGTTGTTGGTGACAATTTCCTGTGGTCCTGCAAAAATGAAAAAAAACATTACACTATTTATCAAGATTCACGACATAGCACTAAACAGTCAATAACAATAATTAACACAAGTGCTAAATATCACCTTTTGGAATTGACATTCTGAACCAGTTTCAGGAAAACAAATTCTGCAGTCAAGGATATGAATTCATACATAACATAACTTGATATAGCCTGAAATACAACTATATCTGATGGGCAAATTTCAGGCAGTAATGGTTGTTGGATTTTATGGTATGGACCGATTCTACGAATATTAATTTTGGAATAGATTATGACAGTCAAAATTATGGTAGTTTACAAATGGGTTTTAAAACTAGGAACATGGATAAGCAAGCCAAAAAGATTTGACATGCCCACAACATCCAACATGGCTGCTCAATTCGACCCAGTACCCGCACAAACATCAAAAAAATCCATTATGTCACCTTAATATAGTCCATATACGATTCCAATGATGCCGCATGCAGAAAAACGTTTGGTTGCAATTCCACTTGGAGGTGAGTCCTTCAAAAAACTAGAAAACCTGAGGGCATGAAAGGGACAAGTCTGAACAAATAAAGACAACAATAATCAAATCGTTAAAAGAATTGTCTCTGAACTCACATAACGTCCTTTCCTGGGCTTTCTGTTATGTGGACATTGCCAGTGGTTTCGCTTGTCTCTCCAGGTTGACTTGATGGGTGGAAAAACGTTTGACTTCCCGGAGAAAGTTCTGCACTTCTCCCAGCAATTCTTTCTAGTCCAGGGTATATGATTGTTTTCGGACTTTGCTGATGGGAATATATCCTGCGTGGTTCCTGTCGCCTTTCATTTCTTTGCCTTCTTCCTCTCTGGCTGATCTTCTCATTCTTCTTGTTCTTCTTCTTCTTGCCACTGTTGTTGCTGGAAGTGTGAATCGAGGCCGCGTGGGATGGAGTCTGTTTCTGCTGCGTGGAAGGATATTTGGACTTGGCTTGTGCAGAGTTTCTTGGAAGGGGCTGGAAGCTGAAGTAATTCTGCGTTTTCGGATTCATCCGAGCTTGATTTGTCGGATGAAGTGAGCCGGTAGGAAACTTTAGATTACATGGTACGAGGAGGAGGCAAAGCCGACTGCAGCTGGTCAAAGGTGGAGAGAGGAATGTGTGGTTCAATGTGGCAGTCCGTGACATGTGAGTAAACAAAAACAAGGACTGATTGAACAGGAGTCTGGGGCCTATGACTGAGGAGGGCTGGGAAGTAGCATAAGAGCCCAACTTTGAAGGCTTATAGAGAGGTTGGGTTTGAATGGATGAGATTAACAAACTGTTCGATTCCTTGTAGAGGAAACAGAGTTCGCGCTGGAGTCAATCTGAAGTTTGTCCAGTGGCAAGGTTTGAAAATGTGGTCCGAAGTTGTGGAAAAGGAGGGTGTTTGGAAGTGAGCCCGCGGTTTTGAACTCAGCCAGCAGTGATTCAAGATGTCGCCATTTCCTGAACAGCTGAGCTGAGGCAAACAATTCATTTATTATACAGACTAACCGGAGTAATATTCAGGCTAAGCGGAGTGATATACATATATATTCAGGCTAAGCAGAGTGATATGATATTCGGGCGGAGTTGGGAAGAAAGAGTCACATTAGAACACATGATGTTCGAGGTTGATCGATAGAATTTTGGCCTTATGAGATAAAGCTTAAACATGGAGCATGTTTCTATCGAGTTTTAATTTATTATGGATAAATCTGCGCAAAGATTTCTACCCTACACCCCTTCTAACACTCAGTCACATCAAGATATTTGGATAAGTGTAGTATGCTCCAATCAAGAACCAATATTTTTCCTATAAATAAAGCTCTAGTAAAGCCACTCGGAGAAAACATCTTCCGTGCTTCGAACTTCTCTGCTTAGTAACCTAGCAGGATACAAGTGTGGGGACTTCTGTACAAGTACTCGACCTATTTTAAGGCTTGGCTACCAAGTTCCCAATGCAGGCGTTGCACTTTGTTTATGGAGTCGTTCTGAAAGTCTTGAGCTTCTTTGGTGTTTTGCCTGTCTTACAAAGCCAGTTTTAATCGCACTTAAAACTGTTCGTTTGAAATCGTTTGATTTTGTGAGCATTTGACAAAAATTATCATCGAAAAGCCCATGTGCACATGTGTTTATAAACTGGGTTAAACACTCGTATACATGCCATAATAAGCTTATTAAAACTGCGCGTTGAAACTTGCTGTGATTTGTTTACATATCTGTTGTAGCTGTTGTAATTCTAAGAAATACAAGATAAGTTTTCCAAGAAATTCTTACCTCGAAATTAAGAAAATCTAGTTTTGGCCTCAAAAATAGGGGGTTGACTTATACACGGGATTGACTAATACACGGGTACATACAGGGTATAGAATTGAAGAACCAATCAATGTCCAGTACTTTTCCATGGCATGAGTGATGATCTGACCTATCACAGCCTTTCTTGACCAAATAAAGTAATGGAAAAGACAATACCCTTCATAATGTCAGCCAAGAGGGGGTGTACGCATCATGCAGTACTTATCCGGGACCAAATAAGGTATGGAAGTTGAAAAGGAGGACGGGGGATTCCCCTGCTCTCTTGGCTGGCGTCGTTGTAAAAGGAGGGGTTACCCCCTCCCTCTTTTCTAGGGGCTGACATCATAGAACCTAGTGTTGATGTCATGTGAGAAATCGCTTTGGTGATCAAGGGGAATTCAAGATGGTGCACATGACTCATAAACAAGTTTTAATGGCATTCTTCGTTTTACATGAAATGTGTTCTACACAGTTTTTGACATAATGATTAAAAAAATGTAAGTGAGAGACATCCCATCTGTAAGGCTTTTCGCCATATGGGAGTCAAAAAGGGAAAATAAGCAAATCATAACAATTTTCACAAATCTTTACATGTTGCATGGGGTTTTAAATGATCTGAAAAAGTTCAATATCACCACTAAACTAACAGATACAATAAGAGTACCAGGGGTGGTGCTGGACTTGAAAAAACTGAACCAATAAATCACATAAGGTGCCAGGGGTGGCCCTGGACTTGAAAAAACGACCTATAAAAATCACATAGGGTGCCAGGGGCGGTGCTGGACTTGAAAAATGTTTTGACTAGGACTTGTCCTGTCGGTGTTTACTTTTGACATGGGTTCACAGGGAGTCTGTGTGGATGAATTCTTTGTTTCAGTGGGGGCAGGCAAAGGGTTTCTCTTCACTGTGGGTGCATACATGATTTCTTAGGTAGTCACTTTGGGTGAATGTTTTTTTTTTTTGGTGTGGTTGCGTAGATGAGTTTTTAGGCAAGTCCCTTGGGTGAATTGTTTGTCACAGCGTTGGCAAGTGAAGGGTTCCTTTCCGGTGTGGACTAGCTGATGTTTCAGGTAGAAGGCCTGAGTAAATGACTTGATGGAGTATTGACAGGTGAAGGGCCTCTCCTCTGCGTGGACTCTCACATACTGTTTTACGTAGGTGTTCTGGGTGAATTGCTTCGGGCAGTAAGAGGAGACGAAGGGCTTCTCTCTGGTGTGGTTATTAGCTTGGGTTTTCATGTTTCCCAACTGGCTGAATAGGAGACGGAAGCAGAGACGTGTGTGGTTTGTGAGGGAGAAAGACAGAGATTTGGCAATGACAGCAGAGTTGAGCAGTTCATAGCGGCTGGCCATGGAGTTCCGAGTTTCTTGAAAAGATGAATGCATGAGGACTTGACGTCTTGGCACAATTGGCGGCAGGGTTGTAAATGGTGGTGAGGCGGGAAAACAAAATGGAACAAATCGTGAACAAACCAAAATCCTTGAAAACAGTAGAGCATTGTGAAGTGAAGAGTGATCCAAAGTGTGTGATGATCTGAGCTGCATGCTTCTGTTTGAGTGCATTTGTAGTCGTGTATTGGTAAAAACCACGTAGCTCTTTCACCTCGTTAATTACGATGTTGCATGATGCAGCTGGTTTAGGGGGTAAAACCTAACCCCAGCAAGGCTACCAACAAGACTGAAAACATTCTTGCTGCTGAACATGTTGTGTCAAACTTTCGAGAACTAAGAAATTAATGAGGTTACTATGCCATTCTCACATGTTACTTCTGGTCACACTTGGCAAAAAATGTTTTGAAACTAACAACTAAATACGATTGTGTCGCTGAAACATGTTAACCCTAAACTTGTTTTTGGTGCTGAGTAAATTTAACTGTCAGAGCCTTTTTCAGAAGGTATATACTTCCTTCAGCAAATTGATTTTTTGAACTCTTTAAAACGTGCAAGTGCAGTGTATCAAGCAATCTTTGAAAAGCAATGACTTTGAAAAGCAATTTTATATTCATTCATTTGACTTCTCAACCGACGTGTCCGGGTTACTTATATTTGGTTGCAGTGAAAATGTAACAGGTACTGGTAAGCTTAATTACTCCAGGGCAAAACGTCAATTGTAGTAGTTGCATAATACCCTACCACTTTATATATGTGTCGAGGTGTATCACAATGAACACTAATGTTGTGTTTCTTTGAACTTATAAATATTCAAAGTTTTGGGGCTAAGAAATCATGTTGAAATAGGTGAGGAAGAAGAGTGCTGATGACTTATTAAAGTTAATAAAATTGCACATTTTAGTTGGAAATCTTTCATTTACAACTGGGGCTGAAACTATATTGGTGTAAACTGTTCTGCTGAATGTATCTCAAAGCGGTTTTTGCAAGATTTTAAAATACCATGCAAGAAAAAGACAAATTTCTTGATTTTGACCAGTTTAATAATTAACCAATTTGACACCTTCAGATGCTTCAACTTGAAAAAAAAATTGACATTCCCGTGTTTTCAAGTCATCGATAACTCATCCTAATAGAAAAATAATTCTTACAGCACGAATATTATATTTCTTTTTATTTTTTAAAATGTCCTTTATTTGCTGGTGCTGATACCTTAAATATGTAATAACTAGAACATTGTAACTAAAACCCTTTGGCACGAATTACTATAAACTGAAACCTCCAGTAATGTATTGGCAACTCTCGAGTTTTTTGATGGAGTCCAAAAACTGAAAAATTAAAAAAGGAAGCTATTGAAACTCGCTGTGCTATTTAAGTTACTGTTTTATAGCGTTGGCAAGTTTTAAGGTTTTGCATTGTATACTTTTAGAGGTGTCTTGTGTCCAGTTTAAACTGTAGATACCTAAACCCAATATGTGACCTTCCACGGGAAAACACACATTAATGCTTTTCCGTTAAGGCGGGGGTATACCTGAAAAAATGCAACTTTTTTGAACTCTTATACCAGTCAGGATATAATTCCAAACCACAGACAACTATATATCATTGGAAAGCTATTTAATCAAAGATTATAAAATTTGCTGTTTTAGTGACACCCCTTGCATGTATCACGTGACACGGGCTGGTCAAACTGCCGCCTGCTGTGCATGACTGATGTGTAGTTGAGCAAAGATATCTCATTCTGGGCTACAGAAAACTGTGTGTTTTTCATATTATCTTACAGAATACATACTGTTAGTGGTAATAAGCGATGGGATTTGCTCAGTTGTAAATTTGCACAAAAAAGCAATAGTATCAAGTTACAAGATCAAAATTAGGTAAAATTTGAATTTTTGATGCTCAATTTCTTTACTTTAACTCCTACCACAAAATCCATCGCTTATTACCATCAACACACTAAGAAGTATTTACCTTGAAAATTTCAGCTCAATATCTCAAATCCATCTTGAGATATCTTTGCTCAAAGGTGGAATATCGACATTTTAAGAAATAGTGCTTTAAAGTCAATAAACACAAATAAAAGACAGTATCAATCGAACTGTGTTCCCAATAAGTGTCAAACAGTACATGTTCTCATTATTTGAGTCTGGGGAAGTAAATTAAAAGCTGCCGGCCTCATAATTGATGCCCGCCATCTCACGGAGGGCTTCTTCCCGCCTTGTGCGAACAAGTGATAGGCCCTGGCGACGCTTCTTCTCTTTTGTTGTTGCCTGGCTATCAGCCTTACAAAGTCTCTTCTTGTCCTTGATGTGTATTAAGCTGCTTGTATAGGACCCATGTGGAATAGAAAGTCTTTCCATAATTTTCTTTCTGCTTTCTGCTCCTTTATGGAAGTGACATACTGCAGATGCAGCTGCACAGCGCACCACTTTGGCTCCATGGTGCTTATGTTTCGGGCACCTGACCCAAACCATTGAGTTAATGCACTCATTGGGGTTTTGGGTTGTTCCCCTTACACATCTCTCAAGAAGCTTGGAGTCACTGAGAGTAAGAAATGTTGGTTTCAACAGTTCCAAAAACACCACTGGCAAACAGTCATCCCCTTTGTATGTGTTTGTGCCTGTTGCCTGGTCCTGTTGCCACTTGCACCATGAGTTCTCTCCCACTGGACAGAATCTATGTTGCTTTGTAGGATTGTCTGATTTGACACTGTGATGTAGTATGGCAACAATGTTCTTTTTCATTTCATACACAGCAACATCTACTTCCCTTTCTGAGGGATTTGCCTTTGAGAGAGTGTTTTGACGGATAGCCAAGCCATAATACTTTTGAAGTTGTTTTATCTTGCCTTCAGTCAGCTGGCCATGACCACCAATGGGCTTTCCATCCTCAAGTTTTCCTTTTGTTTGAGATTTTAGGTTCAGGAGGTGTTTTCCCATCCTCTTTTGGACATGGCCTACACAGTCAAGCTTTACAACTTTGCAATCACTGCTGTACAAATTCTCAACAGCATTGAACGCTTTACTGTCCCCATCTGATACCATCCATTTGTACCGAATGTTATGCAGCTCTATGGATCTCTTCCACAGAATTTCAGCTCCCTCAGCTTCCATTGCTGGTGAACTCCCTTTAAAATTTATATCGCATTCCCCGGATGCCAAATGTTCTCTTCTCCACTCTTCAAATCGCTCATTGTCGTCTTCACACTGACTTTTCTTCAATGCACACTTTTGACATGCTTTTGACAAAACATGGTAATCTAGTACCTCACCTGTGTCCACTGAAACCACAAAAACCACACCTGTCAATGAGGTGAAGCCCCTTTTGGCCCACGTGCCATCAAAACTTACTGCCGCATCTATAACATTTCCAGTATCAGACTCTCCATTCTCCTCCGTGATAAGCTTTCGAAGCTTCTGGCCTGCACTCAAGAGTTCTTCTTTGGTCACACTTTCTAAGACATCTAAAATAGTCTCCACCTGCTTGTAATAGGCCCTCTTAGACAGACATGGCATGTTCATAATACTGCAGAATGATGCAAGTCCTTCGTAACCACAACCAGTCTCAATTGAGTGGTAGACAGCTCTTCTGTTTACGTCAAATGACTTTCCTCTTTTGGAGATGTTGACTGAGGTGTGTAATGTGGTGTCTTCATCACAACCATCACAGCATATGGAAAGATCAGACATCAGCCCTGCACGCCTACCAGTGTTCTCTTCAATAGTCAGATTCCCTAAAACCAATTATAGTGTATTTGAAAAACAGATACATTCTTCAAAAATGTAAAAGCAACCAAAAATTTTATTGTCATATACCCCCTATACCCACTGCTCCCACAATACTAATGCACAATAATTTTTAAAATATATAAAATTTGCTTACATACATTTATATTTATAATTTCAATTTCAAACACATTTGGTTAAGTAAACTGTCCTACAAGTTTCATGTTGCTTTACTCACCTTCCTCGCATCTGTGCACATTGGAAAGGACTGAAGATAAGTTCTTCAAATGGACCAGTCTGTAACCATCCTCTACCTCCACTAATTTAGTTTTCTTAGTTTCTGTTTCGCTTTCTGAGCTTTCAGAACTGTCATCTTCGGAGTTTTACAGCTTCATCTTCTTTCTAGATGCACTCTCCGGTTAATCAAGCTCCGTGTCTGAGCCTTCCATGTCACTTGTTTCCAATAACTCTTCGTGACTCTCGTGGGGCATCTCCGGTTTTGAGCGAGCAATTTCATCCTCTTCCAACACTGGTTTTTCCACCGATTTTGCGTATGAAGGAACCCCGCTAAACCCTTTTCCTTTCCGTGTTTTTCTGAAACGACTTTCATGCCTTTTCCCAGCCATATTCAACCAAAAATATTCCTATATGTCTATACTCTGACCTCCAATGCTCCCACAGCTAAAATTCTATACCATAATGCAATTGGCAATACCCCACTTCATGTAAGAGGTAACAGAGAATGCCCTATTTGACAGTGGTTCGATTTTCGCGCTTTCCTGGGGATTCAAGAGGTAGTAAACAAGAGAAAAACAAAAGTTATCATTCCCGTTGCCATGGTAACGTGATTTTTATAGATCACCTCGTCCAATAAAGTGCCTCGCTGACATTAAATTATTAAAAATAGTCAAAAAATTCATTTGTCAATGGAAAGGTAAATAGTAAAAGATGTGTATTCCAACGAAAAATTTTTTTCCATTTTTCCACCAAATTTCAGGTAGAGCCCCGCCTTAAATAACTAATAACTAACACCTAATGAACGGAGAGCAAATGACTTTTCAGAGCGTTTGAACGACTTGGTTAACGCTTTGAACGGGCAAGTGAAAATTTCTAACAGTTTCCAAAAGCGTTCAAACGACTAGCTTGAATTTTCTCGACGCTTTTTCCGAACACTTTTAATGGGTAGCTTAATGATTTTTGCAAACATAAACGATTGAATGGAGCACGTTAATGAAAACGCACGTCAATGAAAACGTTAAAGTGAATTATCTAACCCTTCAATTTTCGAAAAGCAAGCAGACGACGTTTCAACTGGGTAAATATAAGCTTACGCTGTACCTGTATCGAGATAATAGTTGGAAATGATGAGGCCAAAGTGCTTGTACGATTGGAACAGTTTGTACTTAGTTAACTTACGTAGAACAGTCACATTGTATCGATTAAGAGACCAGGACATTTTATGTGGTTGTAATAGCGTTTTATTACTTACCATGACTTCCATTCACGAAGCTCAAAGGTGAGCAAAACTCAGGGGGCGGAGACGGTATGACAAGTGCATTGTTTACAGAACCGAATTGACAGAAACTCCGGAAACTTGAAACTCCGAATTGCATGTTATCAATTTTATAGAAACTCTTCTTTCAAAAGATATTTCACATCTCGCCTCGAAGATAAACTACACTGCATGACTGAAAAACATAGCTTACACACAATTGTTTTACGTTAATTCAACACTTAACCAGTTGAATGTTTAACTTAAACAGTCTACGTTTTGATTTAACGATTTCAAGATCTTTTAACGCCATTGAAGGGAAATTTGAACGGTTTTACTAACACTTTTAATGGAAGGTCAAAACACTTTTAACGACTTTTCCAATGCTATAAACGGCTAGAGTGACAATTTGAGCAGATGCTATAACACTTCTAATGATTTTCTAAATTGTTTTAACGATAAACAAATGACTAACAAATGCTTTGAACCATTAAACAGAAGAGTGTTAATGTACGTTTTCCCGTGGAAGGTCACATATGTCAAGTTAAAGTTTATAGAGCTGTCAAAAGGTGATTCGCTTCAGACACTTAAATTCAATTGTCATGAAAAATTTGACAATTCATTTTATTGCAAAAATCTTGGTATAGTTGGATAGCCTACTGTATAATCTTTAATTTTATATAGGGTTTAAGTTTGTACTGCTTAAACAGGATGCGGTACATTGCTTGGACGCGAGACACCTCCAAAGGTTTACAGTAACCGTAATGAAAGGCTGAACTGTAACTACAGTGAGAGGTGGGTTTGTATCAAGCTCCATTCAATACAAATCATCCTCATTTTCCATGAAGGCCTCAATTTCAGGATAGTGAGCTTTACTAATTTCTATGATACCATGGACACATACCAGACACTGTTTCTTGTAGTAGGGTGACCAGTTGTCAATTGTTGGGCTCATCTAAGTGTCCAACATAAGGCTGAAGCATTTGGAGTGTTCTTTTTGTTGTAAATGAGAGAAGACGTTTGCCCGCAGAATATTAGGCTTTAATTACCAAATCTCTTACTAACACAAAACATGGCGGCCAACTGTAACCACGAGGCAACCACAAGGATTGCAGGCTCATATAATAAAGTTAAATCACGAAAGTGAAGAATGATCATCGCAGTAAATTTTCCAATTTCAGCAATTGGAAAGAAGCCTGAAAAAAATCAGGGTTTCAACGGGATTCGAACCTGTGACCTCCGCGATACCGGTGTGATGCTCTACCAACTGAACTATGAAGCCACACATTGGGAGCGAGGCCACTTAATTGAGTTCATATCTTCTTGTGAGGAGTGAAATGATGTGAAGTTTATATGAAATAATTAATATATGAACACCCTGTGAAGTCAATTTCCGCTTTTTTATCCCCTAAAAGGTAGGATGAGCACCCCTGCCATTTTTATATAGGATTCTCCCTAGGGAAATCACTTAAGGCGAAGTTATATATATGTTTGAAATTCATATGCAATAACAGTGAAATATTAATTTCTTCTTACCTTTCCATAAATTAGTTGGTGCAGCCATTGTATTTTGTCTGCTTGAAGATGTTTATGTGAAGTTGTTGCCTCGATGATGTCCTTGTTGATGTCTCTGTGCTTTACTATTCTACTACACCCTTCCACTTCACATTTGACAGCTTTCTCGCATTTATGCATGTGGAGAATGATGTTGGTTCTATAAGTGATAGGAAAGTTACTCTTTGAGAACTTTATACAGTTGAACCACCTGTGAGTGACCACCCAAACTGTCAAGCTTAGATGGTCGTTTATGGGAATCGGCCGCATACAAGAGAAAACACCATATTGGGTCAAAATTTTGCCTTATTAGCATACGGTGACTACAGAGGCTTACCCCATGCCTGAATTGTTTTATTGATGTAAAAAGTCAATTTTGAGGGAAAAATCTGGTTCTTGCCATTGATAAATTTCCGTCAGGAATGGTGATGTCACAACACCTTGAGTGCTTACCATTTGAATGGACTTTCCCGTGGAATTTTTTGGACAAATGGAACTGCACTATTCCTCCAACGAAATGGATTGGGTTGAGCCGTACCATTTGATCCTAAGTTTCAAGATATCTGTAGGTGGGGGCCTGGACAACAAAGATGGCAAGCAAACTTGTGCTGTTAGATGTTTTAACAGACAATGACTTTGAAAATGATTTTTTTGGAGAAAAAGGACGACTTAATTCTTTTTGCTGCAGCGTCCACATTTGCAAAGAGAAATTTAAATCGAATCTAGGGAATTTTGGAGCAAAGGATTCCTATGTATTCTTTGGTGTTGCAAGAGTACTGATGATGGGCTTGATTTTGAAACCAGACTCAACTGATTGCATTTCAAAATTGAGATTTGATTGACTAATCAAGACACGTTTCTAAAACGTCATTTGATATATAAAAGGAGATTCATTTCTAGAAATGAGGCTTCAGTCGAGTCTCGTTGGTACAATCCAGTCTTTTTGGGGCATATTAGTGAGTAATGATAGTAATGCTTGATAATTGTTGATTGTTTTATTTATTAATTAATATTAATATATAATTTTTGCGATTATACATATTTAGATATGGTGGCTTCCAGTATCAATTATTTTCACTTTTGAGCAGACGTGCAGCTTTTGTTTACAAAAGGACGACACTTTCAGAGTAGGGATTTAAAAATGTTGCAACATAGAGGTTATACAGAAAATTGTCTATTTAAACAAGGAAACGGGCTTTAGTGCTGTTATGTTGCACTACCCAACATTTCTGGATTTCAAAGAAGATTGAGCAGAGGTTAATTGATGTTGAAATACTATAGTGCCAATGTCTATGACATGACAAATAATAAGTCGTTGACTGAAAGTTTGTCGTCTCTTTACCATAAGGATTACAAGGATTTGTTGACTGTTGATCTGCTCAGGGTTATCTTCTGTCGCTTGTTGACATTGTAATTCGTTATATTGAGGTAGATTTTATATTTGAAGAAGCTAGTCTTAAAAGGGGATAAATGACGATTTTGGTTGCTTTTCTTTTCTCTTGCTCCAAATTAGCTGAATTTTTGCATGTGGTCTTCAATGTAATAGAAAACCGTGTTCCTGTATTTTTGCCGCTGGTTTTTGCTTCGCTTTATAAAGACGCCGCTAGGAAAACTGAGTGGTTTTTTGCATACGCAATATCCTGAAAACAAAGCAAAGTTTAGCGGAAAAACTATGGGACATTGCTAAACATACCTAAACAAAACTCTATGCGAAATTTGGAGCGTTTTCAACAAAGTTCACTTTTGATTAAAATACCTAACGCCCTTTTCCCGCCAAGGCTGCAAATAAACGAAGCCGGGCCTTTGTTATGATCAAGAGAGCCGATCCTTTGTTATAATAACCAAGCCAAGCCTTTGTTATAAGTTGAAGTCTCGCCTCGGTTTATCATAACAAAGGATCGGCCTGCTGCGACCGCAGGGACTTTGATCTCACTTAGAAAGCAGCAAAATGTCAATTTCACGCAACATATAAGCTCAAAAATGTTAATTTTAGGTCAAAAAAGGTTTAAATGTTGATTTCACGTTAACGTGTGACGACAAGGAGGTCGATTTCACTTAGAAAGCAGCAAAATGTCAATTCCACGCAACGTACAAGCTCAAAAATGTTAATTTTAGGTCAAAAAAGGTTTAAATGTTGATTTCACGTTAACACGTGACGACAAGGAGGTTGATTTCACTTAGAAACCAGCAAAATGTCAATTTCACGCAACGCATAAGCTCAATGATGTTGATTTCAAGTCTAAATAGGTTAAAATGTTGATTTGACGTTAACGCGTGTCGGCAAGGACGTTGGTTTCACTTAAAAACCAGCAAAATGTCAATTTCACGCAGTGCATAAGCTCAATGATGTTGATTTCAGGTCTAAATAGGTTAAAATGTTGATTTGACATTAACGCGTGACGGCAAGGAGGTTGATTTCTCTTAGAAACCAGCAAAATGTCAATTCCACGCAACATATAAGCTCAAAAATGTTGATTATAGGTCAAAAAAGGTTTAAATGTTGATTTCACATTAACGCGTGACGGCAAGGATGTTGGTTTCACTTAGAAACCAGCAAAATGTCAATTTTACGCAGCGCATAAGCTCAATGATGTTGATTTCAAGTCTAAATAGGTTAAAATGTTGATTTGACGTTAACGCGTGTCGGCAAGGACGTTGGTTTCACTTAAAAACCAGCAAAATGTCAATTTCACGCAGCGCATAAGCTCAATGATGTTGATTTCAGGTCTAAATAGGTTAAAATGTTGATTTCGCGTGAACGCGTGACGGCAAGGATGTTGGTTTCACTTAGAAACCAGCAAAATGTCAATTTCACGCAGCGCATAAGCTCAATGATGTTGATTTCAGGTCTAAATAGGTTAAAATGTTGATTTGACGTTAACGCGTGACGGCAAGGAGGTTGATTTCTCTTAGAAACCAGCAAAATGTCAATTCCACGCAACGTATAAGCTCAAAAATGTTGATTTTAGGTCAAAAAAGGTTTAAATGTTGATTTCACGTTGACGCGTGACGGCAAGGATGTTGGTTTCACTTAGAAACCAGCAAAATGTCAATTTTACGCCGCACATAAGCTCAATGATGTTAATTTCAAGTCTAAATAGGTTAAAATGTTGACTTGACGTTAATGTGTGACGGCAAGGATGTTGGTTTCACTTAGAAAACGGCAAAATGGTAGGAGCCCATGATGGGCTCCTGAAAATGGTAATTTCACGCAACGTATAAGCTCAAAAATGTTGATTTCAGGTCAAAAAAAGGTGTAAATAAAAATAAAATGAAACAAATAAACATTTCAATAAGCACTTTTCCAGATACGGCAACGTCTTCAATGGCTAAAAAATCACGAGATAAAACATAGCTTTCAACAAACGCGATCGTAGCTTTATGTCACGCACCGCCATAACTTCCAAGTTCAAAATGCGCTGGTACCTCTTATGCGTGATAAGGATAACAACTTTGGTGGCTGTTTAGTTTTGGATTCAAGAATTTGATGACTCCACGTGAAAACGCTCTATAAATAGGGCTGACAGATTAATAGATTAACCCTTCTGCGCAACGTACGGGTCTCCATACATCTGCATGTCCCCTGATCCCAGAAGCTCAAAACACTACAAATCATGCCGATTTGAAATAAAATCAACACAAACTGGATCACAGATCTGTTACAATCGATCGCCACTTGCTGGCCATTATTATGTTTAAATCTAGTTACCAGTTCGAGAAACGTCCGCAGAACGTAATCGCAGTGCATGCCGGGAAGGGTCTTTACACCTCGTGCACGGGAAAACATGGCGGTCAATAGAAGACAAATTTTATAAGTCTAAAACCAGTTCTCGCTTTCCAAACTTTGACGCTAGCAACGCTTGGCAAATGGGCCACAACTCACCAGAGGGTATTTTTCTTGGGCAAGAACTGCTCTTGGATGTTGCTACCTGGCTCGATCTGACTTCGAACGCCGATAACACGATTACGGTATATCAGCTGCCTTCGAAGTTTCAGAACACATTTTGATTCTTTAAAACGTGCTGATGACTTACAGGTTTATCGAGGCTTTATGATGCCTCTCAACCACCAGGTAGGCATACAAGGTACTTTAAAACAATGCTTAAGATATTAGTTGACAGAGCTCTAATGCGGCACATCTCTTTTTTGTTTGATGGCATTTCGTTTGATGCTCGATCGATTCACGTGTTGTGTTCACGTCACAATAACCGGTGTAAACAATCCGTTCCCAGATTTCCGCTCTATATGCTGTGGGATTTGGTTTTGACTTCATACACTATAAACAGTCTGCCTGTTTGCTGTTCAACAAATAAACTCCGAAAGACATGGCTAGGAAAAGCCAAGTTTTTTGCCTACGTTTTAACTCGAAAACAAAGCAAAAACCAGAGACAAAAATACAGAACCACGTTTTCCTATTACATTGAAGACCACATGCAAAAATTCAGCTAATTTGGAGCAAGAAAAAAGACAAGCAACCAAAATCGTCACTTATCCCCTTTTAAGACTAGCTTCTTCATTTGGGCTTCCGGATTATGTTTGTTATATCGAAGAATTTGTAATATGGAGGTTTGTTATATCGAGGTCTTTGTTAAATAGAGGCTCATTAAATCGAGGTTCCACTGTATATGGTGGTCTTAATCACTAGTTTTGAACTCCTTTAACCAAACTAAAATTTAAAAGTAAGGAAATATCACTCAATGAGAATATGTTGAAAAACTAATAAAGTAACTATTCAATAATTTACCTACCTACCTGCCTACCTACCTGCCTAAACATATATAATTAAAACAAACTTTTCTGCCATTACATCAACAGTCTAGGTAGTTTTTCATTTTTAGTTTGCCACCTAAACCAACTTTCTCTTGATTATCCTACTGCGCTTTAAACTGTTCTACTGATTTACATTTTAGTGAACTACAAAAACTTTGGCAACACTTTATGTATCCCAACACTGTATGTATTCAAAGCTGCTTAAGTTGTGGGCATAACTGCGATGATCAATCATTTCTTCTTATCTTTGTCCGCAGTTCAAATATATGATCTTTCATGTATTCACTTGCACTTTATGGATCTGTCATGCCAATAGTCAGGCACAGTGGCCTCCTGGTTAGAGTGATTGTCTTCGGATTGATCAGTCCAGGTTCAAGCCCTGGCCGGGGACATGGTGTTACGTGGTGTTGTGTTGTTGGGCAGGACGCTTTACTCTCACAGTGCCTCTCTCCACCCCAGGTGTGTACCGTATTTACCCGTGTATAATGCGCACCCGTATATAATGCGCACCATGATTTTCCGGACAATTTTTGAAAAAACAAAAAAATCGTTGTTCAACAAAAGACAAACATTACAATGAGTATATTCCATTGCAACAGTTTAATAACATGAACTTTTAAGCTTACAATACTCAGGTAATTTGTGTTGACCTGCCGGTAAACTTTCCTGAATCACAAAGCAGTTTTTTACAACAGTTTCGAAGTGAGCGATAATTTTAAGATTGTTAACAGTACCTCAAAATCCGTAAAAATCCTCTGACTCTGAGTCAGATGCGAAGAGCTCCTCTACAACCTCATCTTCTAAAATAGATTCATCATCTGAAGAACTGTCGAAAACACAATCATCCTCGGAACCATCCAGAGCATTTGTGATTCCACATTTTAAAAAAGATCTCGCGACCATTTCTCGTGGAATATCACGCCATGCTTCGCCGATCCACTGGCACATGAGTTCTTCGGATGGTTTCTTTTGTCTTCCAGTTGCTGTCAGTTCATGGGTTCCCTCAGCCATCCATGCCATCCACCTTTGCCTGACTCTGTCCTTAAAAAGTTTGTTTAAACAGACATCTAGAGGCTGCAGTACTGAGGTGAGCCCGCCAGGAATTATGGCCAAATCCGTGTTCTCCGATTTCAGCAAACGTTTCACTTGCTCCGTCTTGTGTGCTTCAAAGGAATCCAACACAAGTAGACTTCTTCGCCGACTTAGACCTCCAATTCGACAACGCCAAACTTTTTCAATCCAAATTTTCATGATTTCGCTGTCCATCCAGCCCTTTTCTTGGACAGCAACTACGACGCCATGTTTGTTTTGGATCTTTGGCATGGTCTTGCGCTTGAAAATGACCAGCGGTTTCAGTTTGGAGCCATCTCCTGTGCATGCCAAAACGACAGTCAGGCGGTTCTTTTCATTTCCTGTGGTTCGAATCTTCACTGTTTTATCGCCGATTGTGCTGACAGTTCGATTTGATGGCATGTCAAATTGAATTGGACTCTCATCCATGTTTGCCACAAGATGAAGAGGATAGTTGTGGGCTCTTCGCTGCCTGATAACAAACTGGTGAAACTGCACGATTTTCTCTTCGTAGTCCCGTGGAAGACGTTGGGCGAGTGTGGTTTTCTGTCGCAACGACAAACCATTCCTCTTCATGAATCTTTGGCACCAGTGGTTGGAAGCCTTAAACTCGCCAGCAGCGATGTCATACTGCGGATGTTTAGAAAGTTCCATCGCTTTTAGCCTGATCATGGCCGGTAAAATCGCCAGTCCGTTGTTTCGCTTTTGTGTGATCCAAGCCATCAGATCTTGCTCAAGGCGAGGCCAAGCTGCTTTCCTTCCACGATTCGCACGTTGAAGTCGCGGCATTTTCTCTAGGTTTTCCTTGCTTCTTTGCCAAAGGCGGATATTGCTCTCGGCAATTCCAAACTGTCGCTGGGCTGAGCGATTTCCATGCTGTTCTGCAAATTGTATAACTTTCAACTTCTCCGCTGTGGTGTAACTTTGTCGCTTCGTGTTTTCTGCTGCCATGATTGCCCGTAAGTTTACAATTATTCCAATAAAGATGCTTCAAAACAATTTGTTTTAATCTATCATATTTAAACAGCTGTTATTGGTTAGTTATGTTTTTATTATAACAAAAGTCTTAATCACAGCCTATTAAAACCAAGTTTATTGTTCTTTCGTGTATTCATGCAAATGAGTGTAGTGGTGTAATCAACAAACAAAAGGTTCCGCATATAATGCGCAGTGCAAATTTCGAACTATAAATTTTGGAAAAAAAGTGCGCATTATACACGGGTAAATACGGTAAATGGGTACCAACAAATTTAAAACTAAGGGTAACTAAACCCTGTGATGGACTGGAATGCAAAGTTCATTGCTATACCTCTCAACTCAAATATGTCACATGTAATTTTTCTCACCCTATGAAAACAAGAACTCGAACTTTCAATTCCAATGTGATCAAGATCTAGCAAATTTGTGTGTCAGTTAAGCTAATAGCTTGCTCGTTGTAATGACCGCAGAGAAACACTTTCAAATCATAACAGAAGAAGTTAAGCAAAAAAGCTCTTAGTCCACTAGCAAAGCAGCCTAAAAAAAGAACTTGAAAACAACCTATGGATTGTACAGAATTAAGAAAAATGAAGTTCTCAGAACTTAACAAAAAAAAACTCATAAGGATGACATACATTTTAGATTTATTCTATTTTTGAAAAAGGTATAACAAAATACTTCATAACTGACCTTGGGAAACAAAACTCTGTTTCCAGTGGGGCCAGTCATTAAGTGCATCTTGTTATATGATGATGATGATGATTTGCCTCTTAGCTCCAGCTGAAGCATAGGCCATTGTCCAGTTTAGGTCTCCATCGGCCTCTGTCCTGGGCCGGCCTTCCTAGCATGGTCCAGGTGTGGCCCCACTTCCTCATTTCAGACTCCACGCCCCTTCTCCAGGAGTTCCTTGGGCAACCCCTCTTCGTCTTGCCCTGAGGGTTCCAGCATAGTGCCTTCCAGGTGTTGCTGGCTTTGTTTATCTTGTTGTATAGCTGGAGTTAATTTGAATCTAATGCTCACTCTTATTGGTTGATTTAGGGTCACGTAATCACAATTGCAGTTACAATTGCAAAATTAAAAATTGCTATTACAAAATTATTGCGCGCTTTCCCGCTAACCAGAGATTACTTTTTCTTCTACTTGATTTATTACTTTACATTGAATGTAGCCTGTGTCACAGGCACTTTTTGTGAAAGGAAAAAAATCGTAGACGCTTCTCAGCTTTTTTTTTCTTTAGGGGAGGGTGGCTGTGACACAAGATGTAAATAGTAAATAGTAAATACATGCAGACTACTGTGACACAGGCTACACTTAACTCCAACTATATAACAAAATACTTAATTACTGATCCTTTAGGAAACAGTTTTGTTTCTCCCTCCACCCTCCCTCTCACTTCATCTTGGGAAACATCAACATTCTCAGGAAAACAAAGCTGTTTCCCTCAGGACCAGTAATTAAGTATATAGTACACAATATAGTCTCTATACTGGAGTGACAATACCAGTAAAATATTTGCTATGGTGCGATCCAGTCGTTGCCATTGCCTCCACATCCTGTCTTCCAGATAGGCCTGGAGATCATCGTGGGAGAAGCTGCGCCGCCCTTTGAGGGGGCCTTTCAAATTTGCCCAGGCAGATTCAGCTTCCTGAGTATGAACCCTAGTTACTGGGTCCAGGGACTTATCTGCGTGGACAAAAATGTGATGTCAAGCAATGTGTTTGGACAGATGTTGGTCCAGGTTTCTGTAGGCTCCCAATCATTGGTGTACACTTCACTGCCCGGTTGCAGACTTTTTTCAAGAATCGGCAACAGCATCACATGATCTCAACTCACCACCACTTCATAATAACCCCTTGCAGGCCTCATGGCTGTTGAAATGACTCTAAAGACCCACAAGTCAGGAGCTCTTCATTCTCTGTTGCACTAATAGAGTTAACGATTGTTGATCAGTGAAACTATTTGTCAAAGAAGTCAACCAAATTTGAAAAGGAACAATATCGTAACCAAAACATGTATACTAACTGACCTTTGCTGTTTGATTAAATTTGTTCTTATTGCACTTCACGAGAGCTGTTCCCCCGAACAGAATGAAAGGGTTTGTTGCAATGTCTGCTGAACATGCATCCACCCTTCAGAAAACAGTTCAGACTAGGTTGTTATTTATGGACATAATGTTAGCTGTGGATTTTTGACTCTGGTCCATTGACCAGAAGTTACTCATCATTAAAAGGTCCCCAGAGGGATTTTTGGCCACTTAGCAAAAAAACTGTTGGTTCTGATGCTGAGTTTCTTGCAAGTGCTGCATCTCCTAAAGGAATAGAATTAGTGTCAAACTGGAAACATATTTCAGAATTCCTTTGGAGGCCCTATTAAGGGTTTAGAACGGATATCATTAGTTCTCGGTCTCATCTCCTATGGCCAAGCGGAAGGGCTCACTTTTCAGCTTTAAACAGAATGCATTTTTCGGTAAAAGATTATCCATGGGGTTCCGGGAAGAGTTACTTAGTCTGTGTTTTTAGCAATGACATATCAGAGATATATCGTTTTCTGGACGTTTGGTATATAATAGCAATGTGGTTAGCCTGCAAGAACAAAACACGATCTTCAGGATAGAGGAAGTGAAATCCCAATGATTGCAATTCCCGCAATTATTGTTCCAGTAGTCCCAGCACTATTACTCCATTTAAACTCCAGAAAACGTGCAAAAACTTTCTGCCTGTATTGCTTTGTGGAGTCATGGTTTGTTTTCTTCATTTACATGCTTCTTATATCTGCGTTCGGTTAGATTTTCACAAGATGCAGTATGTATTTCAAAAACTAGAGGCTGAAAATGACGTATGACGTATGACAATGGAATAATGAAACCCATATTGATGGTTTAACATATAATACATGTGTACCCAACTTGCGTGACATGCCACCCAGCTTGGTAGGTGACACAAATGAGAAGGAGAGCTTGAGGGGAGCAAACATGAAGCGTATGATACTGCCATGTGTGCAGCAGGCTACCAAGCAATCTTTTTTACATTTCGTCAAACAGGCAACGTATATTCGCTAGTTCAAATCATTCAGGGAAAGAAGAAGCATGCAGGCTTGCACATACTAAGTACATATTCTGCATGTCTTTAGACTGCTTATGGACTTTTTCTTTCCCGAATAATCATTCTGTAGCTCGTGCTTTAGGCATCGTTTATACTCTCACTAGAAACACCCAGCATTCTAGCGTGCTTGCAGCCCTGCTGATTAGTTATGGTTTAAATTATACAACTCTAAAGTTAACATAGCCTCTCTTTATACTTACCATTGGTATCCGTTGACGTGGACATTTGATCTTTCAATCATTGTCATGGCTTGGTTGCATCCTCCACAGTGGAGCGGATTTGCCAGTAAAGAACGGTTCTTAAGCCAATTTATTACTCTTACTGATGAAGCTTGCCTTAAATCGGTAAATACCTCAGGTCCATGCTTAACATCTTTGATGGAAGATTTTTTATAGTGAGGAGACAGTGAAACACTAAGATTACACTTTGGGCTGAGAGCGTGCTCAGAGAAACGTTTCGGTATAGGAGGTCTTTTAATAAGTAGTTAAAAGACAAAGCCCACCACTCCCACCTCCAGAATTATTTTCAAGAGACGAATGTTTTTTTTGATTTCTGCTATATTTCATGCCTCTTTGTTCTTGCCATGTGGATGATGTGTGAAAACTAGTTCATTATATCTTCACTATATACATAAATATTTTCAGATCACTATTTTCAACCAAAATGTAAGAGAATTTGTACACACCGTCTTACACACTTCACCTAGGCTGTAGTAAGGTGGCAAGTAGTAAAGATCACTTCTGGTGATGTCATAGTGCATGTTCCAGTTAGGCCTTGCATTCTGCTGTGACCCTTCATCATACGAGTTTGAGCCTGCTGTTCACTTTGCATTTTCTTGCTTTTTCAGTGTTTGAACAGTCTAGTTAGGAGATAAAGTACTCAATCATAAAATCTGTTCTAAGATAATTTGAACGATGTAAACATCTACCATGAGCGACACATTTAATTATTAATGTTCAAAATGATAAAATCATTGTTTTTGTATTTTTTAAGCTTATCACCTTTTACAGACAACCTACCCATGCTGAAATTGAACTTTAAATACGGTGTTATTTTGTTTTGTGGTTGCATTTGCAGGCAGCTCTAAAAGCAGCTGAGAGGCAAATATAAGTTCTGGGAGATGTAAAATGGATATAGGAGAAGCAAATCCTTGTCAATAATCAAGCCTATGTCGTACAGAAGTAGAATTAAGTCCCTGGTGTCCTTGAACGGAGCAATTCTTTTAAGGCACGTTGCGGCTACACACGTCATTGCTGTACAGCAAAATCTTAATCTGTTTGAGTTTTGCATACAAAACGGCGTTGTCAGCCTAGTCCCTCGCGGCCAAAGTAGCCACAGTAACAGCTCACCGTAGCTTATCTTGAAGTCCCTATTTTGAAATTTATACAGATATGAAACTTGCCCACTAGTACTCTTGGCTAATGTGGCTAAATCAAGTGTAATGTACATGTACTAGACTAGACTGTGAGGAGTCTCTCTTTTGCTTGAAAATCCGTGGGGAAGAATGCAAGAAAGAACGCATAATAACATGAGCGTGCTGCTCGGCACTCATATATCACGCTCACATGCTCACTTGTTTTGTGTTCTTCCCCATGGATTTTTGAGCAAAAAGAGAGACTACTTGTAGTCTAGTACTAAATCTAACTGCTAGCAGCTTACAATGACACTATTTAGGAAGATCTGCTCACCATAACTCCACTGTGACTGGAAAGGTAGCACTAGCCAGCTGGAGAAACAAATTCAGGTCCTTGGTCAAAATTGCTCTCCAGGTGTATCCATTTTGTCTCAACTGTCTGGTTGTCAGTGGATCCAATCTCTTCCATCAAAGCAGTGAAATGAGCATGGAAGTTTTCGATCTGCTGTGAGAACAACATTACTATATCTTCCTTCTCATTCACATCCTTCTTATCAGGTACCTGCACAAGTGTTTGTATGTTGTTGTGTTTTCTTTTTAGTAATCTTACTTTTACTGTCACTCATGTTTTTTAATTAATGCCAATTTGACTCCTTACCTTTGCTTTCATCGTTGCCAGCAATCTCTGTCTTTCGCCATGCTGTAAGTCATAGTGAGACTTGGCAGCATCATATAGAAGTGTCCTCATGTCCTTTCTCGGAGTCATTGTTTTACACCCCGGAACATGGCATTTTGATGCCTTCATTGGGCCTGAGTGCTGATGTATTTGACATGAGCTCTGAAAAACACATTTAAAGCTTACTAATTATAAATGGGTTAGGTAGATCTTAGGTCCCTAAGCAAAAATTACCTTCATTGATTAAAGGAATCCTAGAATTTAGAGTAACATAAGTTAAGAAAATGCATTATACTTCACTAAATTTTCTGCGATTCGTATTTGTTTAAATTGGTCACATGACACCATATTGTTCATCTGTAGAGAGACGATTCTGCGAATGGATAGCATACATACTGAATGGATAGCTTCATTTCTCAGGCAAATATTTGTTTCAAGAACATCAAATTTCCATGTTGCAACTATCAGCCGATAATTGAATGGCTTGGTGCAAGACCGACGTAAGTGACTTTTTTGGGTGAAAAATGATTTTTTTGTTCAAAAGCGCCCGAATTTTTGCGTGTCGTCTTCAATTGAGTAGAAGAGCATAGCCCGGTACATTTTTTTTAGCTGGTTTGCACTTTGTCCTCTGGAAAAAAAGAAAGAAACATTAGGACAACGGTGACTTCAAAACAATAATACAGGGCCGCAAAACTAAATGGATGAACATAGGCCTTAAAGAAAAATGAGCCTATAACTTGACAGTTACAGTAAAGGTAACATAACCCCACGGCTAGCGTTAGACCTTAAAGCAAACCCTAACCCTTGGCCTAGGGTTAGCATTTACTGTTAGGATTACCGTTTTAGTGCTAGGGTTTAGGGTTAAGGCTAGGGCTAGGGCTTAGGGCTTAGGGCTTAGGGTCTCTAAACACTTTGTGCTAGGGTTAGTTCTATTTTGGTGCTAGCCTAGGGAAAATAATAAAACAAGAAAACGCTTCATTTCATAAACACAGCATGCATGATTGTGAATCTAAATAAAGTCAACGACCAGTGTCTATTAGCGGTGGTTACCTATCTTCTGAGAGTGAAACGTTTTGCAATCAGTGAAAACATGAAACTCGTTTAGAACAAAAAAGAGTTTGCTTTGCATTCTTTCAAAAAAAAAAGTGAAAATCACTAGCGAAATGCGGCATTTCATAGGTGCTACTGCGATGATGTAAAACGTTTTGAAATGCAATGAGCTATAACAGCGCAACTTGCCATCACTTTGACTGCGTAACAAACAACAAATACCTTATGAAACATATTTCGTGAAACGTTTTGCAATCTGTGAAAACATGAAACTCCTTAAGAACAAAAAAGAGTTTGGCTTGCATTCTTTCAAAAAAAAAAGAAGTGAAACTCACTAGCGAAATGCGGCATTTCATAGGTGCTACTGCGATGTAAAACATTTTGAAATTCAATGAGCTATAACAGCGCAGCTTGCCATTACTTTGACTGCGTGACGAACAACAAATACCCTATAAAACATATTTCATGAAATGTTACCACAAGGAATTAATGCTTGACATTCGAAGAGAGACAATTTTTCCGAATTACAGTACTTGAATGGCTGAGTCAATCTGAAATTGCTCCGTCTCTGCGATAATTAAATACCCTGTATATTTGTGAAAACACTGAACTAAATCTAAGTGGGAAAACCGAAAACAAATGGAAAATATATAGCAAAAGGAATGGCATATTTAAAGAAAAAAGACTTACACTGTTGTCTCTTTCTCTCACCATCTTCTAACCTCACAAACGAATCATTCCATTGGGATTCCATGATAATAAAGGCAAGTGATCGAAAGCCGCTAGTCCATAATATGATTGGCGTTTGTTTGCCCCAGTTCCCGAAAGGTCAACTGTCACACTGTAACACAACAATGGTCAACAATCGCGACTTTGGATCAATCATTTCTCTTACATGAAAACATTGGCCATTTTTTCCTAGAAAGAATCGGAGCTTAGGGCTATTTTTGTCTAAATGAAGTAATACATTACTTTTTTCAGTGAAAAAAATATCTTTTCCGTTGATTCTGTTTCAATTAATATTCCGTTGGCTGAGCAAAATGTAAGTTTGTCACGTTTTCCATTGCCGACTGAGATTGACTGACAAGACCTATCGAGATGCATTAAAGATTATTATGGGATATCCCTGAGCAACTTCAACACGGCAAGGCCTACGGGCCGACTAAACAGATTTTTTTAGAGTCTAAAAGCACTTCTTTATTTCCAAATGTTCTGCACAGCAACATTTGGCAAATGGGCCACTTCTCGCCATCGACTCATTTTTTTGCATGAGAAGTGCTTTCAAACTCCTCGCCTGGCTTCAGTGTGCCTTCGATTGCTTAGCGATCTTGGAACAGCAACACATCTCGCTTCTTTGAGATATGCTAGTGACTTACGGGTTTCCGGACTTAATGACGTCCTTTCACCGCCAGGCGGGCGCAAATATGTGTCAAATAAGCGGACTTCATGCAACAGGTGAGGTTTCAACTTGTCTGATCAAAAGCTTGACGTTGTCTTGCACGCCAAAATAATGCAAACACAAGCTTATGTCACAACGTAGTTGAGGAAATTCATTTCCAGATCCCGTCTTTGAGTGAGTAAACTTTCCACTTTGTTTTGTACATCGGGCGAAAAAACAAGGAATACAAACACAGGGCAATGTTTTCCTATTACGTTGGAGACCACATGCAAAAATTTGGGCGCTTTTGAACGAAAAAATCATTTTTCACCCAAAAAAGTCACTTACGTCAGTCTTGCACTAGGCTATTCAATTCTTCAACAGAAACACTATTGTTTAAATAGTGTCAAGAACTGCCAAGATGTGTATGGTGCATATTTCCTTTGAGGCCTTGTTATGGTCAGGAGATAAGATTAAGCTTGTACCCTGGTACGTTGGTGCCACAACCAATCGGGCTGTCGACTTGGGAATAATAGCATTCCGCCGCTTGTTGCTTGACCAGACCACCCTTCTTGATTTCCTTTTTACAGCCATGACATGTGATCTTCTTCTGCTCGTAATTATTGCAGCGGGCTTTGATTTCTATGCGCACTGCAAAATGATCGCAGCCATTGTGTGGGCATCTAACTAGAGCTTTTAGGCAATTCTTTTCATGCCCTCTGGCATGCTCTAGAGTTCCTTTCCACTCACAACGCAGGCTGGAACAGCTCATCTTTACAGTTTTGGACAGCTTGTCTAGGTTTATGTTTATTTGCAAATGGTCTTAATGAAAAATTTCGCGGCAAATCAGACAAAGAGCTGCTGAAGTGGTCGCATTATCTCCCAGAGATACGATTGACCTGAGGCATTTCATACAACCTGAATGTCCACATGCAAGACTCACAGGTTTCATCATCAATTTCCAGCTACAATATTTAGAAAGAAACAGTTATTGAATCTGGATATATTGCTTGGCAGTGTTAAATATTTAATCAGTTCATTTTCAAAACATTAATTCCGTTGTATTTCAAACGGAGAGCTCTTCGATCTGATTCTCTTCTTCTGGAATTCAATGAATGCAGTACAAGCATTTCACTGTCTATTTAAGAGTGAATGTGTCCAAAAATCAAACATTTTCAAAATGTGGTGGCAACAGCCAAAAAATAAATTCTGCTCATATTCTCAGGTTAGGGAGGCCTTAGTGTGAACAAATCACAACTTACTTCATTTGGCTGAATATCGATTTATTTATAAGAAAATAGATAATAACTGAATTCCATCAAAATGGCCCTTTTGGAGCTCAAAATTTAAGATGACGCTCAAAGCTTCACATCACAAAATCAAACAACCTAGACTGTAAAAACTATCAAATCTTGAAAACCAACATCAAAACATATGTTGACAGCAATTTGAGCAATTCTTGTTTATTTATTTACAAAATGTAATTAAATTTATCCAAGCTACTTTTTAACAAACTGAAAATAGGTCAAACAAAATGTGCTATTTAACTGTGTGCTATACGGAATAATTGACTGAAAATCTGGCTTTTGGAAGGCGATAAGTAGTTCTTTTTGATCTCCAAAGGAGTTTTTGCGGAAATGATTCTGAGCGATTTAATCAAATTTGAAAGTTGGATAAAATGTGCCAGTGCGATGGTGCCATTAATTGGCGGGAAATGTACACATGCACACACAAACTCAACTGTTTCGCACTTGAAGTTCAATCTACAATTTATTTAACATAACATCCTCTTACCTTCCTGTCGCTGTATCAAAAAAGAGAGCTTCAGTCCTGAAATTGTTGCATTGTCCACATAAAAGCAAAATGACTTGGTAGAATAGTGCAGGACCACCTCCTGATCATGAGTTGTTTACAAAACGTATTGCGGGGTTTTCTTATTCAAGGTTTCTCTGCACCTGTCTGGTCGTTCGGAAGACACAGTCCTTGAAAACGTCAATAATCCAACTGAGTGCGCTGGTGATCATGACAAGATTGCATCAAACGAGGTATTTTTACATTCAAGTGTTTTCTACATGCTAGAAATTCACCTTAAGGTGTTGGAGTGCAAAGAACATGATTATGCAACTGTATGAACCTATGAGTGAGAACTTCATTCATCTAAGCTCTCTCCTGTACATGTGGTAAATATACACTGGTAATCGTTGTTGTCATTAATGTGGTGTGTTAAAAACTCTAAAGGTCATCCCAATTGAAGAATTCATGGAAAGTCCAATTCTCGAGGTCGAAGGTGATCGAGAGAGCGGCTTATCTTATGACAATGAAAGTGATGTGCCTGGCTCTGACAGTGAAGAGGTATTGTTTGAGTTTTGTTAATTGTATTTATTGTTGTGTTGATACTTGTGTGCAAAAAAGTTGTGAATCACAGTAACATTCATCATAATATTGAATGATTCTATACAAAGTTTGGGAAACCAACCTTTGATAATGCTTAACTGACAATCTAAACATTGTGCTTTTATGAGAGTACAAAGCACGGGAGGTGGAGAGTGCTCTCACCATTAGCTGTCATTTCTTTAATTCATTCATGCACAGTTACTTTCAGGATTCAGATGAGGAAACCACGTAACCTTTGGACATACGTGAAACATTTTCAATACCAGAGCAATATAATTTGTCAGAAATGCCCTCTGATAGTCATCCTCTTCATAGCAGTTCAACATGGACCTTGCTAGAGACTCTAGTTCACCTATTTTACTGGTTTCCTTCCTATCCCTCTATGAGCAAAGAGGCTTTTTCAAGGAACTTGCAGATATGGCATTCAATTTTTCCCGAAGGGAATTGTCTTCCTACATCCTACCAAAGTGATCATTAAGCCCTACCTAGTTCCTGAACTGGTATTTCATGCTTGTGTAAATGACTGTTCTCTTCAGAGGAGAGTACAAAGTACATGCGGAATGCCCTAAATGCAAAGAACCATGCTTTAAACACAGTAATGTTCCATGAAGGATCTTCTGGTACTTGCCCCTTGGCCTGAGACTGGCTAGAAGCTTTGGAACAAAGGACATATTTTATCTACTCCAAAACCACGACAGGGAAAAAGCCTGCCTGGAAACCAAGCAAATGATGCAAGATATCCATGATTCTCCAAAGTGGAAAGAAGCATTTGGGTCAAATGGCAGATTTCAGGGTGACCCAAGAGGTGTTCCATTATCCCTGTCTTAATGGCCTTAACCTGTGGAGTAGAAATAAAACCAATTATTCCATGTGGCCTGTAGTTCTTGGTCAACTTAATCTACCAAGGAGAATAAGAAACCACTTTGAAAATCTTATTCTTGTAGGCATCATCCCCAGCCAGGTAAAAGGAGCAGAGCCTAAACATTTGAACCCTTACCTGGAGGTTCTGGTTGATGAACTTATATACCTAACAGGCTGTAAGCTTTATGATGCTTACCAAAGGGCACCTTTTACTCTGAAAGTTGAAGTGGTTATCTACATCCTAGATTATCAAGGACTGTGGAAAGTTTTTTTCTTAACAGGTACTGGTTCTTTGAGAGGGTGTGCATGGTGTTTGCTAATAGGAGAGTATTGCTAGTATTTGAAGAAGACAGTGTAGACTGGTAACAGCTGATTCTTACCTGTTGAACATGAGTTAAGGAAGGAGAACCACAACATTCCAGTATGGTCAAATGAAACTAGACAGAAGCCAAGTTATGGCAACTTTCAGCAAGACAAGTCTTTTCATGCAGCCTATACACCGTATTCATAAATGGCCACCACGTGGAGCGGCCTAGATTTGAGCGCATGAAAATGAGGCCAGAAAGGCCAAGTGAGTAGATGTGGAGAGCTATTTATGCCGAGTGGTTAGATAAGAAAAACTCAAATTATTTTCAGTTTTCTGTATTTTTCTCGAAAAATTAGACAAAACCAGAGGCCAGTCCAGGTATTTGGTCAGAAGTGCTTTTCAGCATCCCCTAAAATGCCAACGCATTGCTGCGTTCCACTTTGCACTAGGAAAGGATATCGTGAAGAAGAGACCAGAGAGAAGGTATCTTACTTTAAATTTCCAACCCAAGAAAAAACACGAAAGCAGTGGATACATGCTATTTGGAGAGATGAGGGGAAAGATTTTCAGATATCAAGTACAACAAAGGTATGCTTGCGGCACTTTAAGCCGGATGATTTGAAGAAGAGCTTAGATGGTGTGATTTCATTAAGACAAGGGGCTGTTCCTTCTGTTTTCACTTGGAAACGAAGCTCACCTCGCAAGCGACCGCCTCCAACGTCTCGTATCTCCAGTACGGCCACTTCTGTGTCACGGAAGATAAGCAAAACTATCGCTGAAGTTGTTGAGGCTTCCTGTTCGAGGGAAATTGTGGAGGAATCATCCAACTTACATGTCCATACGACAAGCACAGAAAGTCACCTCGCTCCGGAAATGGAAGAATTTCCATCAGCTGTAAATGATTTGCAGTCCAAAGAAAATCAAGAAATTACACGACTGGAGAAACTGTTAGCCGAAACTATTGAAATAAAAGAAAAATTAGAATTGGAGGTGTCATCTTTAAAGCAAAAATTGGGATAAACTCGAAAAACACATGTTTTCATTTGAGAACATCAAAACAGACGACTCATTGTTAACATTTTATACTGGGTTTCCAAATGTGCAGACAATGATGGCTCTATATGAGTATTTAAATCCAGGTGTCAATGGAAAAAATATTAAATACTGGTTGTCAGGCCAAGAAGATTCCCAAAAGGCTGCAGTTGGTAACTTAGTTAAGCAAGGAAGGCCAAGGACTTTGTTACCTCTAGAAGAATTTTTCCTGGCAATGTGCAGACTGAGGCAAGGTTTTGCTGAGGTTCATCTTGCACACTTGTTTAAAGTATCACAGTCTACTGTAAGTAGAATATTTATTTCTTGGATTAATTTTATGTATTTGAAACTTGGCCAGATCAATATCTGGCCCTCCAGAAAAGCTGTGGATGATTCTACGCCTGAGGCCTTTAAAGAGAAGTACCCCAGTACAAGAGTGATAAATAACTGCACAGAGGTGTGCTGCCAACTGCTAAGCAGCCTTTTGTTGAACAGTGAGCTATTTAGCTCGTACAAGAGTCACACCACTCTGAAAGGACTAATTGGAATTTCCCCTAAAGGGTCAATAACATTCATTGGACAGCTATGCACTGGCAGTATATCTGATAAAGAAATAGTGGAACGCAGTGGTTTTTTGAAACTACCCTTTGAAAATGGAGACTGTGTAATGGCCGACAAGGGTTTTACAATTGAAGATGTGCTTCCCCTGGGAGTGACCCTTAATATCCCCCCATTCCTTGGAATGTCTGATCAAATGTCTGCTGAAGATGTTATCAAAACACAGGAAATTGCAAGTTTGCATATCCATGTTGAAAGGTCCATCAACAAAGTAAAGAACTTTTTAATATTTGACGGGGTTATGCCATTAAGCCAGTTTGGAATAGTAAATCAAATGTGGTGTGTGTGCTATGCTTTGTAATTTCCAAGATCCTATCATTAGTGTTTAGTGAACATTTGGTACTTCATAATAGTTACATACCTGAACAGCTTGCATTTTGAGCAGCACAGGCAAACTTATACGTACAATTAATGCCAGGAAAAAAAAGGAATTTGAATGGTCACTTCCAAGGTGGTTTTATTGAATCAGTACCATATATTAAAGTAGCAATGTTGTTTTCATCCAGGACAGTGATTTTATTTGAGCAAAGAGATGCTGTTTATCATAACCCCTTTGTATTACCCTGTCACAGAACCATGTAATTGTAAAGATTGAAGGCAGGTCAAAATGGGAAAGCAGAGAAAACTGTTGTCATGGATTTAAATTGTAAGCTGGTTGCATTGCATTATGACTGTTTAGGCAATTTTGACTTGCAGACTTTCATACAATTGACAAAGTCTTGTAACAGGGTCATGCAGAGCCAAGCACTTGTTGAACTTAAAAATAATCCACACCTTTTTCTCTGACATAATTATCAGTGTAAAAGTTATATAGCATCGTGATTCCATTATTGTATTATCGACATCATTTTCACGCATGCACTTGGAAAACAACAGAGTTTTCCCATCTTAAACTTGTAATTAAAGTCAATAGAAATTAGAAAAAAGGAAATTGCAACAATATATTTATTGCCTATTGAGGCAAAATGATATGAAACCTTGATTGGGAACACAATGAAAACCCCACAGGAAAATTTTATTGTTTTGTTCGAGTGGTTTGTGCAATAAATAAAACTAATGATTTACAGCAAAGCAATACCATAAACAATACCCAAACCATGGAGCAATAGCTAACCAAGTAACATACTTTTGTATGGTAGAGTTTCAACAACACCAAGATATACCAAAAAATGGGAGTTGACTTGACAAAAAAGAAAAGCATAAAAATGAAGGCCCAGATAACTAGAATGAATATATGTGCCTGCAATGAATGAGCTATTTACAAATTGATTTGTGCTGTTTCCTTTCAATGATCATAAAGCCAGAACATAAGCTGCTAAAAAATTATTTACCTTTACTGAAAAATGAGGAAAGCAAATAGCCTCCAAATGATCTAATTGTGTGTGATTTACAACAAGGAACCCGAGAGTCTGACATACTTTCATTGAGTTGTGTAAGCCAATAAGAAGCCAAAAATGTTATCATAGGCTTCTGAATGGATAGTCTGCATGCATGAAAGAATGTAAACTAATTAAAAGTGGTTACACTTTTGGCCTTCGTGCCGTAATTTAGTTTTGATTTAACATTTTTCAAACCAGTTTAATTTTTCTTTTCCATTTTTCATATTCACTAATTGAAGCAGAGGAAATGACAAATCAAACTGCTTTGCAAAATTCTAAACCTAAACTAAATTGTAAATACAACATTGACAATTAGTAGTAATACTTACTTTACAGACTGAATAACACCCGAGTAAAAATCCCTGAAAACTGGCAGTTACACTGACTTTGATGCATGCTTAATAAAGTGGGTAAGATAATACGATGAAAGCTTTTGCCTTAATTCTGCCCAGTAATCAGGTTCAAATACAATCCTTTCCACACAAATTCCTTTCTTGGTGTATATAATGAAATCACACCAGGATGCTCCAGTTACTCCCATCTGGCCTTGAACTTGGACAAAGTAGGCATGATCTCTCTTGAGCTTGCAGTGTCCATTGAGAGCCTCACAACAAAATGAAGGATCTTCGAAAGCTTCCAACACGAGTGTTCCGCACGGGCAGCTTAAAGACGGCAGTCTGTTCTTTTGTATGGCAGCATGAAAATGTAAAAAGTTAGCGCTCGCATAAAATGTCAGGCGCGCCTTTTGGCGGGAAATTTGTTAGTGTGACGAATGTTGCAAATAAAATCAAGTGGTTATTTTTAACGTCAAAGCCCATTTAAAATTGTTTTGTTTGGGAAATTTGCGTGGTGAAATGTCTTCACGGAAATGTTACGTTTGTAACAGCAAAACAACTGCCTGTTGGCTCCGTATTTCTGAAGAAATCGTGGAAGATGTACGGAAATGCTTCAACGTCAAAGAAATTGAAAGCCAGCAAGACCTATGTGCTTTGTGTAGACGAAATTTAACTTGGTGGTGTGAAGGCCCAGCAAACGCCAGCAAATATTTCGTTTCAGTCAATTCAAGAGGACAACCCTGTATTAACAGATCGACAGTAGCTGGAAAAAATCGCAAGACTGCGATACTGCGAAGCACTTCGCTTTCCCATGAGTTATCGCTTCTTGTTACTTTGCCTGAAGACTTGTTTTTGTTTATCGCTGGGTTTCTCAGCGTGTCAGACGTTTCAAGGCTGTGACAGACTTGCAGCTATGCAAATCAAATTTGCCAGGTCAACATCCTCTGGAAACTCTTGTTAAGACGCGACTTCCCCGAACAGCTGAGTCATCTCGACAAAACAGTTCTTTCCAACTCTTTTCTTTCTTACAAAGTTCTCTTCAAGTCTAAACACTCATGGGAAGGTCATCATGCAGCGATTTCCGACCGTGTTAAAGAGCTCGCTTCAAAGGAAATAAAACTGTTGGAGGAAAACCAAGTTGCCCAACATCGCTTTAGCAACCTAAAAGCAAAGCTTCAATCACTCCAGAATGATGAAGATCCAAGAACGCCAGTCACCAAACTACAAGAGCAGGTAAATTAAATTTCATCAGTCTATAGCATGCAGAGCGGCTACAGCATGTAACCAGATATGTGACCCTATTTTGGAAAAAGAGGTTAAAGGTGAAAAGAGAAAAACGTGTTTATTCACGTTTCAGACCAAAACGCGTTTAAACACCGTTTAAACGGGCTAAAAAAATGTTTAAACCCATTTACAAAATGTTTTAATGCATTTTTCCTTTGGCGAATGTTTTCTTTAAATGACCGTTTAAACGCAATAATTTATTTAACAGTAAAGCTGTTATGACATTATTCAGCATTAACATTCCCACGCCTTTTGAAATCATGGCATTAGAATTATTATGCCAAGCTGGTTTACTGGATGGTATGGAAAACTTATTTTCGCCATCATTCTCGGTCAAAGTGGAAACTTATTGTTTGGTGAAAATACAAAATAATGATATGAACGCTTCTTAATATCGTACTAAAAATGTAGTGTAAGTTATGGTCTATACAGTGAGCCAAATGCACGAGTCTTCAGCGACAATACACAATTAACAAATAAAGAAGCCCCGACTGTGCTCTGTTCTGTTGTAAAGCACGCAGGAAGCGGTAGAGCACGAAAGAAGTGTAGGGGAAAACACGAGATGTAGTCGAGTGTTTTTCCCTACTTCTTGAGTGCTCTACCGCTTCCTAAGTGCTTTACAACAGAACAGAGCACAGTCGAGGCTTCTTTATTTGTGTTATGATAAAGAATCAGATAATTTCCCCACGCATTCGGCTGAATTTTCAAACCAAACTTTATTTTCCAAACGAGCAAAAGTGGCGTCAACCGGGCACTGTTCTCTGATAAAGCACGCTAAAATAAGCCAATCACAATCCTTGTTAGAATTGTTCAAATGATTTGATTGGCTAACGAAGCGACAGCTGTCAATCACAAACTGGACTTCAGCTAAGCTTTCGGTTTCGAGAAGTTTGAGCGGCTTTCCAGAAGAATGATGCCTTCAAAGTTCGCTTTTAAGTTAATTTTTAAATACGGATCTCAAGGCAGGTACCGTATTTACCCGTGTATAATGTGCACCCGTATATAATGCGCACCCTGATTTTCCGGACAATTTTTGAAAAAACAAAAAAATCGTTGTTCAACAAAAGACAAACATTACAATGAGTATATTCCATTGCAACAGTTTAATAACATGAACTTTTAAGCTTACAATACTCAGGTAATTTGTGTTGACCTGCCGGTAAACTTTCCTGAATCACAAAGCAGTTTTTTACAACAGTTTCGAAGTGAGCGATAATTTTAAGATTGTTAACAGTACCTCAAAATCCGTAAAAATCCTCTGACTCTGAGTCAGATGCGAAGAGCTCCTCTACAACCTCATCTTCTAAAATAGATTCATCATCTGAAGAACTGTCGAAAACACAATCATCCTCGGAACCATCCAGAGCATTTGTGATTCCACACTTTAAAAAAGATCTCGCGACCATTTCTCGTGGAATATCACGCCATGCTTCGCCGATCCACTGGCACATGAGTTCTTCGGATGGTTTCTTTTGTCTTCCAGTTGCTGTCAGTTCATGGGTTCCCTCAGCCATCCATGCCATCCACCTTTGCCTGACTCTGTCCTTAAAAAGTTTGTTTAAACAGACATCTAGAGGCTGCAGTACTGAGGTGAGCCCGCCAGGAATTATGGCCAAATCCGTGTTCTCCGATTTCAGCAAACGTTTCACTTGCTCCGTCTTGTGTGCTTCAAAGGAATCCAACACAAGTAGACTTCTTCGCCGACTTAGACCTCCAATTCGACAACGCCAAACTTTTTCAATCCAAATTTTCATGATTTCGCTGTCCATCCAGCCCTTTTCTTGGACAGCAACTACAACGCCATGTTTGTTTTGGATCTTTGGCATGGTCTTGCGCTTGAAAATGACCAGCGGTTTCAGTTTGGAGCCATCTCCTGTGCATGCCAAAACGACAGTCAGGCGGTTCTTTTCATTTCCTGTGGTTCGAATCTTCACTGTTTTATCGCCGATTGTGCTGACAGTTCGATTTGATGGCATGTCAAATTGAATTGGACTCTCATCCATGTTTGCCACAAGATGAAGAGGATAGTTGTGGGCTCTTCGCTGCCTGATAACAAACTGGTGAAACTGCACGATTTTCTCTTCGTAGTCCCGTGGAAGACGTTGGGCGAGTGTGGTTTTCTGTCGCAACGACAAACCATTCCTCTTCATGAATCTTTGGCACCAGTGGTTGGAAGCCTTAAACTCGCCAGCAGCGATGTCATACTGCGGATGTTTAGAAAGTTCCATCGCTTTTAGCCTGATCATGGCCGGTAAAATCGCCAGTCCGTTGTTTCGCTTTTGTGTGATCCAAGCCATCAGATCTTGCTCAAGGCGAGGCCAAGCTGCTTTCCTTCCACGATTCGCACGTTGAAGTCGCGGCATTTTCTCTAGGTTTTCCTTGCTTCTTTGCCAAAGGCGGATATTGCTCTCGGCAATTCCAAACTGTCGCTGGGCTGAGCGATTTCCATGCTGTTCTGCAAATTGTATAACTTTCAACTTCTCCGCTGTGGTGTAACTTTGTCGCTTCGTGTTTTCTGCTGCCATGATTGCCCGTAAGTTTACAATTATTCCAATAAAGATGCTTCAAAACAATTTGTTTTAATCTATCATATTTAAACAGCTGTTATTGGTTAGTTATGTTTTTATTATAACAAAAGTCTTAATCACAGCCTATTAAAACCAAGTTTATTGTTCTTTCGTGTATTCATGCAAATGAGTGTAGCGGTGTAATCAACAAACAAAAGGTTCCGCATATAATGCGCAGTGCAAATTTCGAACTATAAATTTTGGAAAAAAAGTGCGCATTATACACGGGTAAATACGGTAAAGGTTTATAGTCCAGAGGAATCCGGCCGTATTGTGGCTCATGAAAACCAGCACTTTTCCAGTGGAAATTACGAAACGCGGAGCTCAAAGCTTGTGGATGAAAATGCGAAATGCCGGGTTGAATTTGAAAGGAGCTACAGTTATTTATGGCTTGTAGCCGCATGAAGCAAGATTGCCCGAACTAGCGTAAAAGTCAGAAAGACTTAACGGCTCCCACTGGTTCTACTTCGAGCACAGAAGAGAATATCAGAGCAAGTTTTGCACTGACCACTCGTCGGTTTACTTCGCTGAGATGACTGGAGAACGAGCGTTACTACACTGCATGTAAGTGTTGTTTGAGCAAATGAGCATTTTTAATTGTAAATTTACAAAAAAAGCTTCTCATCCTAAACAGAGACAGTTCAATTGTTTTCTGTCGTTGTTTTACTTCTTAGTATAATTTCTGCCTTCGTAACAAAATTAATGTCTTTATCGAAGCACTGTTTAGGTTGAGAATTTGTGCATTTCGCTACAGCTGTACATGTTTTGTCAGCAGGAATCTAGCAAAACTTGTTATTTTGGTACAGTTTTAACACTACTGTTGCTAACAATGGTCTCTGTGAGCCATATTTACTGCAGAAAAATAGCTCGCTTCCAGTGCGTTTGTCTGAGTCACAAGGGATGTTTAATTTGGGTCCAATTTGTCAAAATTCCGAAGCAAAAATTTGGAAGCCAACTTACCGTCATCAACCCGTGTTCTGTTCTCTGATAAAGCACGCTGTTTCAGGCAATCAGAGCGCGCGTTATATGGAAACTTTATTATAATACACTTTACATTACCATTTCCAAGAATACGCTAACGTAACTTCATGCAATTTACGAAAAGAAATGTGTTGCTAATTTTCTTGTCAAAAATATTTGCACATAGGTACAATCTGCTACAACTCTTCAACACACAGGAACGAGTGTGACTTTCACTTTGCGATATCACAGGGAACCTTTGTGCTTTAATTAGCCTGTTCATATTTATGGCATAAAACTAAATGATTTACCTGTGTGTTTGTGTCTTTCTTTGGTTGTCTTGTGAAGTATTTGCATCACACGGAGAGAGCCGTTTCTCCATGTGATCGATTCAATTCATGCGCGGCCACAGATGAGTGTCTCGAGTTTCAAGTATTTACTACATTTCAATCTTCTCCCCTGTTAAACAGAGGGCCGAAACTAATTCGCAGCATAATGTTTGTAATGCAAAGGAGAACCACAGTTTTCTATTTGAAAGAATTTACTATTTCATGCAGTGTTGCAAGCTGTCAGCACACGAAAACAAACTCTGTATCCATCAAGGTCGATTTGGATCGGCTAACCGTGTTGCCTTGCATTGCTGTCTCTCAGTTACTATGTTGTTCTGTTGCTCCAAGCAAACTCAACAGATTGAATAATTGGTCATATTAATCAACTAGCCAATGAAATTTGCCTGTTCCCACGGTTAATATCTCACATAAAAAGAATGTGTCTTCGCGTTTGCAAGCAGCATGAAATAAACAAAAAAATCGCCAATTGTTTCGGCGTGGTCATCAAAGACGGTTGTAAACAGGTGTTAGATCACATTTCACAAAAATTAGAAAGTTCCTTTCACAATTTGAGGGAAATAAAAATACGCATTTCATGCACCATGAAAAAAGTTTCTCCTATATTCACAAAATTATTCTCGCTTAAGCTTCCTACAGAAGATGTAAGAAAAGCTGGGATTAATTCAATTATCGCCCCAATTCTCCTCGTCCATTCTTTTTTGTTCAGTTGCCAATAGCTTTTGCTCAAAAATGTGCAGTTTTAGGTGGTTGCATTCCGCAAAAGAATTGGAAAACTTCGACGTGAATTGAGAAACTTTCATTTTCCCCTTGAAAAATGGGCGATTGTTGAGACAGAAATCGGGTTCATGATCGTTCGCACGCACTCTTGATATGTGTGCGTCAAATTACAGTGCACATGTACATGTACGTGACGAAGGCGAAGTCTGCCCGTTACAAATGTTTGCTGCATATATACATATATACCTCTCTTTTTGGATAACTGAGATAAAAAGGACACATCTTAAGTGGTATGTTTACTAAATAGAATCAAGGAATTTGCAACCTTAGCCTAAAACACGTTTGTTATTGCTTACCTCTTTCTTTAGCTTTTCCTTCATTTAAAAATCTTGACGAAAATGAGCTTGTAATGTCTCTTTCAATTGCAACCAACGTCTCGAATGCAGATCAAATTTGTCCAACACAAACACGAACCATATATAGTTGCAAATCTGTTCACTTTCTTCCAGCCACAATTGAGGAAAATTTAATTTAATCGGAAACATCGCTCGTCACAATCAAACACAACAATACCTCTAATTTATGAGCAAATTTCATTCGAAAAAAGCTTCGTAAACTAACCACAATATAATTATCGGAGTATTAAACAGAGAAAATTTTGCACTGGTGTTTAAATGTGCAGAAATAGTGTTTAAACACACAGAAATTGTGTTTAAACACGTATCCAAAGCGTTTAAATGGGTTTAAACACTTTTGTTTTAAGGTGTTTAAACGCCATTTTGACAATGCACTTTTAACCACCTTGTCCAAAATAGGGTCACATATAACTCACACAACCTTTTAACAGTGTGCAGTTGAATTGAATGATATTGTAATACCTAAACTCGCAGTTGAAATAGATAAGTTGCTGGTGTAAAAATTTGTTTTATAGGTATTTGTGGACAGGATATGCGTCATCGCCTGTGTTGCGGATAGCTACCGTCAAATTATTTCAATTCTTACATATACGATATCTCAAATTTGTGAGAAACTGAAAGAAGGAAGGCATCTGGCCTTGTTACTCCGTTGATTAGACTCTCCATAGAGAATAATCTGGGTGTCAAGCTTCTGTTAGAAGTGCTTGTTTAAAAAGATATGCACGAAGTTTCACACGCGGACCATTCGTCTATCAACAAATGAAGTCGAAATGTTATCAAAATCGGCCTTAACTCAAATGTTTGATAAAGAAATCCACGTCACATCCCCAAACCGGGATTCATGAAAAGCTTCTGAAGCTTTTATGTAAAGAAATGAGAACTTATTGATGGAAACACGAATAATATTGGTTCTTGTTGTTTCCTTGGCAGTCCGCATACCACACAACTTCAGTCTTCCCCAACAAAACAAAGAATTATCCCATGGGACAGAATGCACTCTTGTTTGACATCATACACATGTACAGGAAATGTTGAAAATTCAACAGGAGCTATGTAAAAATGAGTGATACACTCTTAGAAAGAAATCATGCTGATAATGTAAGGAAGGGCAAATCATTTAAGTGAATCTAGGCAAAAGCTGCACAAAATCTAAACATTGGACTTGGGATTGTGCCATCTGTTGAAAAATATTTTCAGCAAAAAAAAAATATATATCAAACATTAAGTGGGCAATTCTCACAAACCCAGTATAGCTACATGTGTTTATTACATAAAATCATTATGATTGTTAATCCAAAACTTGTTTACCTCCGAAAAGTATTTTTGAGCATTCTCAAAAAGAAGACTGGGCAAAGTCAAGATGGCTTTGTGTATGCCCATCAAGAGAGAGGGAAACCAATGAAGTTACTGAGAGTTAGTCAGCCACAAATAGGTAGCTCATGTGCATCCACTAGTACATTGAAAAAGAGAAGCCAGGTCATCAAAAAACTTGCAGAAAATTTGTCATCACCAAGTACATGTACAAGTACAACAGAAGATGATGTAATTCACCAGACAGCCATTTCTATTCGCCGAAAACAACAACAGTTCATCAATTCATTTAAGGAAGGCGGAGTAAACAACACAGTCATTCACTTTGAAGCAGGTAAAACCTACACTCTCAATGATTAAATTTACATTATGTATAATCAATAATTTATTATATCAATAAAAAATAGAATAACAATATGGCACTAGTGCATGAGAAAATCACAAGTTCTGTCAACCAGTTTATAAAATACAGCACCCGCAGAATATAGACAAAAGTCATTGACTTCAAAAGCAAAACTTGTTATACACAAGGGCCATGTCACTAATAAATTAAATGCAGCTTTCATTTTTTAGGTTGCAGAACTTAAGATTCACATGCCCATGGAAATGTTGAAAATGATCAAAAGAACCTTCAAAGATGCACTTAGTAAGCATAGATGTATGTAAACAACACACTTTATTTATCTAACATCATTTAAACAGGCATGTACATCATTCACAGCTATTTCAACAATGCCAATACAGAAGTGAGAAAAGCAAAGTAACTTAATCCACATTGTACACTACCAAAAAACTATTAGTATAAATCTATGAGTGTTCTATCATGAATGCTGTTCTCGGATTGGCTATGCTACTCACTATATATTCTGTGATAGATAGTGAGTAGCGTAGCAGTGCACCCTTGTTTTCAAAATGACGGCCGCTTCTTGACATTTTTGAAGTGTCTCTGAAGAGGATTTAGATAAAGTTTTAAACAACTAGTAGATTTATACTAAAACAATTAGATTACATGTATTCACGCTCGATTTCTCTGCGATAGTTGACTCGGCCTTTGGCCCGTCGACTATCACACGATAGAAATCTCGAGCTCATAATCTAATTGTTTAATATTGGTGGATGTCAAGGTAAACCTAATGCAGGTAGTGTACAAAACTCATATAAAAAGATAGTAACAAACACAAGTACAGTACAAATAATATGTTTCCTGAAAGTAGAAAAAAATGTGCCTTTCCAATATACATGTACTTATGTTTGCTTTAAATCCTTCACTCCCATGAGAAATAAGTATATTAACCCATTGACGCGTGAATGAAATTGCCCGCGACCCACCCCTAATTCCCTGGCGTTTTTTGGAATTAATTTCTGAGCAAGCGAAAGCACAAAAATAAACCATATGCCCAGTAACCACAGACACGGGATCAGGTTTCAAGACATTTATTTAAAGTTGAATAAATGAAGGGTCAAAATATTAAAAAATATTAGCAAACAGAACTCAACCTAAGGTGTAAAACTGATGAGAAAACAAGAAATTATATTATTTCTTTACCGCGCGACAAAATGTCACACAGAAGCTGAGAAAATTGACTTTGCGAAAATGAGTCAATTATTGACTTTGGAGGACAAAAACGAAACCAAATACAACAGAATTGAATTTCTTGTACTCTTACGGCTAACATTTGAGAAAACAACGAAAAATAAAAGCGAAGAACTCATGTAAAAATCAATCTGAAATCAAGAAATCAAATTATTTCTTCGCCGCGCGACAAAATCTTACGGCCCTGCAAAAGAAAGATGAAAGTCGTAAATCAAAAAGACAACAAAAACAAGCGCATTATTTTGAGATCAGTCGTATTTCAACTGTGTTAAATCAGTGGCCATTTAGTTCTTTTCTGAGCGGTTCTGTAGTAGCTGAATAAGACTCCAAAAAATATTTGAACGAAGCGAATAAACTAAATATACAAAGCGCCTAGAGATTGCCGTAAATTAAATATGCAGAAATCCAGCGTGCAAGTTACTGTTCACTTTTAAAACCTAAAATTCCCAAATACAGGGAACCAAATGAAAGAGATGCGAGAGGAAGTTCAATAACAATAAATTTTCATCCAAGCTGAGATGAAGAAACCTATTTAAAAGCAAAAAATTGTTCAAAATTTCGCAGCCGTGCTTCGCTGCATGACCGCATGTTCAAATTATTCTTCACGCTAACACGAAAGCTTGAGTTTTTGCCGACCGCTTTTGCAGTCATTTTAACGCCCGTGGCTTTACCAATCGTTCCAAAAGTTGAATTCAACTTCGAAGTAATAATGTACATTACCATTTTTGTTTCTGAAATCCGAAAAGCCACTTTAAACCTGCGATCTGTCATCGAAACTTACTTGAAAGCGCTCCGATCTTCATGTTTTCTCGGCAGTTGTAGGAAGAAAAACTTCTTCACCAGAAAGTTTTGAGGACTCTGTATTCCTTGATCCTCCATTCTGAGGCCACCTGAACATTGATTTGTATTTTTCCTTTCCATTTTAAAGCCCAAAGCAGTAATTTATCCATGTTAGGAATGAAAACAAGACCTTGGAAGTTTTTTAGATTTGGACCGCAACGTGCCATGTTACCTGCACTTTTCGAGCGTGCGATTTTAAGAAGAAAAACCGTCTTTCTAGGACCCCTAAAGTCCTCTGAAAATATGCTCAGAAAGTCCATTCTGAATGGTTTATTTGTCGTCAAGAACAGTAGAACAATAGGGGAACCAAAGAATCTTCAGGGAGGGTAGGAAAGGCAATTGTCCCCATGCGCTTTTTTTCGGGCGGTTACGGGCGGCACAGGGAAATGGAGGAGTTTTTCGCATGGGCGGTTAGGGGCGGCACAGGCGTCAATGGGTTAAGTTATTCTCTTTTACAATTTTAATACAATGCCATGTAGGCAGGTATAGAGAATTGAAAAAAAGAAAACCAGCCAGGGTATATAGTCTTGACATAACACCAAATTTTCAGGACAAGTTCAGATCTTGAAGTGGAAGGGCTAGAACTGGATTTGCACTTTTTCACAGAAACAATAGTTAAGACTTTTTACCAGGAATCCGGTACACTTTCAAGACACCAAACTGACAAAGTGCTGTTGATTCTATAGTTTCACCTAAGCATATAAACCCTCTCATAGGTCTGCCCTTTCATTAATCTGTAGGATATGACATATTTGGTTCAGAGAAGAAAATTCGCAGCCACTTGAAGTCCATGGAATTTCAATATGAATGTGGAAGTTTTGAAAGTTCTTCTGGGAAGAAAGTGTCCTTTGTTCGAGTGACAAATACCTCTGATGTAATTGCCAAAACTGTGGCTCAACTGAATGAAGGCAGTCTGCTTATGAAGAAAAGCAACATTCCTGAAAATGTTTTATGGGCACTTCTCTCTGGTGACAAGGGAGGAAAATCCACCAAATTGTTATTGCAATTTCTCAACTGCAGGGAGCAACACTCAGTTCATACTGCCCGCCTACAGGCAATTTTTGAAGGGGACAAAGACAATTACGAGTGCATTAAAGAGGTTTTTGGTCCAATTATTGAGGTGACACAAAAAGTCTTGGCTAACGTTTCAGAACTTAACTTAAAGGTGGATCTGCCAAAATGTGCAAGTGCCTGTACCAAAGCAAATGAGAAACAAGTTTTTGAAATCAAAGGGATGCAAAATTGGCCAATGGAGCTCCAGCAGCTTATCCAAAATCCCGAGAGTGACCATTGTAGTGAACACTGTCTCTATTGCAAGAAACTAACTGGTTCAACATGTGAAACATCAACTTTGCAGAGTTACAATGGTACAAGAATGGAGTGCTGTATAACTAAATGCTGGCTGAGTTTGGGAGGAGACTGGGAATTTATTGCAAGGCTTTTAGGTCTAACAGGTCCAAATGGCACGTACTTCTGCAACTAATGTCATGCCACAATTGAAGATCTCGAGAAGGGCAAGCCACACACCCTGGATTTTGAATAGTACCTCCAATGGCAATCGCTTACAACAGTTTTCTCCTCGCAGCTTTGAATCAATGTCATCTGATAACAAAGATTTTGTAAATGGTGGTTCAGTCAAAGCTAAAGCAAACCGATGTCCAAACCAATCTTCCAATCTTTTCTGGACCTGTCATTGAGTCTGTGTCATGCATGCCCCTCCATCTATCTCTTGGTCTTGGAAAGCAAGCATTAGAAATTGTTGAAAATGAAGCTCTTGTTTTAGACAAGACCATTAAAGAGGCAGATGGAGAGGCATGCCCAGAACTGGCAGAAGCATTCCAAAGAAGAGAAACCTTGAACCTTGAGTGCCTTCAACAGCATCAGCAGTTGGAAGAAATTAATGGAGCCATTAGTAATGCAGAGGATGTTCTTCAGTTGTTCTTAAATGAAACAGCACCATACCATCAAAAGGAAGGCAGAAGGTACTAAGGTCACACCAAATGATATCTGAAAAACAATATGCAGTTTCAAAAATCTATATCCACTTCAAGAAATTGACTGGCTGAAGAGGTTTAAAGGAATGTACAAAGCTTAACTAGAATTTCAAAAAGGAAAATAAAACTAAAAGACTTTGGTGTTGCAATCGATAGGGCTATTTCCCAGAACAAGAGAACTAGATTTGTTAAAATACATGTAGGTTGTATAAAGTTCTAAAACAATAAAACTACCTCATACACCTGTAGCTTGGGAGGTTCACATTGCACACTACATGTATTCAATACCCTTCTTACATCATTTTTGGACGATCTCTGCTTCACAATGAGTATTCAGCACAGGAGTGTACAGGAACCCATTACCTCATCAACCCAGATGTGCCCCATTTGAATAAGAGACTAAAATAAGGTTGCTTCATAAAAGAACTGCATCAAAAAAGGATGCACTAAGACTTTTGTTCCAATCTTTGAACTTCTTAGAAATTATACTCAGAGTATTTTAAGAAAGAACTTAAAATCTGGATCTCTGCTATGAATGATTGTTAAAATAACATTCTTATGCACTGTATGTGAATGTCAAACAATGTCTGAATTAGGAACTACAAATTTATTTATTTCAACTTGACAGGTTTACAAATCACACAGTGGAGGCAGTGAAGGCTAGGGAAAAGACAAGGGAACTTAGAAGAACCAGGGATAAGCAGTAGGAAAAAGGTAGACAACATCAGCAACAGTTCAAGGCAACCCAAGATGAACTGGCACACATAAATCAGAAAATCAACGTCATGAAGGGGCCTTTCTAAACGAAATTTGATAACACCTTGGATGAAATGAACTTGAAGCGCCAGATTTATCACAAGGGCGCTTTGGTTGGCAATGACGTCGCAAAAATTCTGCAGCCTGTTCACATCAAACAAATTGTTCACATCTTCAAGCCAATTGAAATCAAACTCAAACATGGGGAAAAGCAGGTCTTTTGCGACCACAAACTTATGAGCAAAATATCAACTCTGCTCACCAAATTGTCCCAATGTTTCAAACTTTACTCAGCAAGTACCCCTCTGTGCCCCCATGAAGTTGCTATTCTGGGAGCAAGATGTGCTAGCTTTGGCCACTGGTTTCCAGTAAACTTCCCTAATACCAACCTGCTTAGGAAATTCCACGTTCTCACATTCCACGTTCCTGAGAAAGCCATCTTAATGGGTACTGTTGGAATGGAAGTGGAGCTCTGCTCAGAAAGCATCCACCCAGTGGTCAACAAGCTCGACAGGATGTACGCAACAACACAGAACACGTGTGATTGCCTGGCACTGGTGGCTAAAAGTCAGTGGCTCCAAAGCCAATATACATTGACCAACTTCAACAAGCCTAGAAAGAGAAACCAGTGCAAGCTAGTTCTTCATGAAGAATAAGAACAATCACAACTGTTTGTAGTGTAAAACTTAAAGGCCCATTTTCATCCTTGATGTAACATGGTTGTATGTTTTTCTTTTGAACTGCACTACCTCCAAGCATTAAATTCTCTGGTATCTATTTATACACGTGGGCGAGGATCTCTCTGTGTGAGAGTTAACCCAACAAAACACATAGTCACTGGCCAAGCTCAAACCCAGATTGCTCAATGTGGAGGCAAGCACACTAAACATGACACCACCATGCCACCACAAAGGAAGAAAATGGGCCCTTAAAACACTTTGTCAACAAAATATTAGTTAAATAATATGCCACTTTCACATTTCCTATCACAAATTTTGTTGACCCCTGAAAATCTTGCATAAGCATTGTCATTGGTTCTTGATGAGAAAGAGAAAGAAACCAATACTACAAATATCCAAAATAAATTTCAGGGTACCAAACAAAGCGTATTAATAGAAATGCAAAATTGTCAAAAAAAAGAAAATTTAGATATTTAACTAGACAACTATAGAGTTTTTGGGTTTGCTGAGGTTAAAAATATTGTAGTTAGGTAATTTACATTTCACCTAAAATTGAACTAAAAGACAAAATATAGGAGGAAAGGGCTTCAGGGCAGTTTTTGTCTGGCTGGAGTATGTGTAAACATGTCGATGTGGCTATCAATTTACTGTTGCACCAGATATACATGTTAGGAACAACTTTTCAAAAGCACGATTCTTGCATGTGTGATGAGCAGCGAGTTTCATGCTAGAAGGTTTGCCTTCCTGTAATCTGGAAAGTTTTCAGTTTGAATTGAGGAACTTCTGTGAAGCATTAAATTATTAAAGTCAATGCTATGCAGATAGAATTCAATTTGTTTGTGGCCATGAGTTACAGATTTCCATTAATTGAGCAAGTACCTACAGTGGGAGGCTTAATTTGGTTTCAGTGAAACCAATTATTACAAAGATGTTGGCTGTATGCCTAAAGATCTGGTAGAGAACATTAATTTTCTACATACCAATGTGGTTGATTTCCATAACAGTGAATTTTGTTAATGTACACTGTATTGTTAACTCGTTGGCAAATTCATTGCTAATCAACCCATGTGAACAAAAGTAAGAACATCATTCAATGTACAACTGATTAAGAGTACAATTATACTAAAATTTGGGGTTTAATTTAATGGTACATGTAATGCAATTGCATATTTTAAATAATTCTTTTTTTGTAATGGGTAAAATAAAGTTTTTTTTTCAAGAGGGTAGGGTAAAAGATACTGCAATCGGATATTGGTTCTTAGCAAAGTCTGGATTATCCTATTTCTGACCATGGTCACGGTAACGTGCAGCCGATGTGTTTGTTGAAAAGGACAACAATATTGAGAAAGGGAAAAAAACGAAAATTGTTTTTTACCAGCTTAGAGTGGGTCTGTGAAGTGAAACACTGTAACCTCTGACTTGAAAGTGCTGCAGCATTTCAAGACCTCAGTCACAGTTTTTCACCAAACAGACAGACCCTTAGCCCATAAATAGCAATTATATTGTGTATAACCTGTTTAGCCCCCAAACTATTTCCTTAGAAGACCGTAAGAAAAGCAGGCAGAATTTGCTATCCTGGCTAACTGTTTGAAGCAGAACTATTTTAGCTGCCAACTTTCTCAGTTGCCAACTTACTAGGAAAGAACAAAAGGTAACCACTCCTCACAAATAAAAAAGTTCACAACTTTATCAGAAGCCAATAACAAAATGGTCAGTGACTAAGTACAAAGTAGATGTATATCTGTTCTCGTTCAATTTACCTTCGGATCAAATTTAATTTGCCTTTGTTTTTTAAAATAAACAATTCTTGGTGGATATTAAGTAAATTTGAACTGAGCCATACATGAAGCATCCATCGTTGCCATTGCTAACTGGAACCAAGAAAACACACATCAAGCTGGTTTTAGAAGATATGTCACACGTAAAAAAATGGTAATGAACTTAAACAAAACGTAATTAAGGTACACATTCTGGTCTAACGCAAGGTTTAAAAAGCACAGAAAAACAAGTTTTTCTTTTTTACAAATTGATTTTCTTTTTTTGACATTTTTTTTTCTCTCTCTTTCCCCAGTTCGCCTTAAGCTCCTCCCTCCTCTGCAACTCTTCCTGAAGTTCACGCTCCTCTTCCTCTGGGGTTCTGAGATAAATTTTACGACCAAATAATCAAATTTAACCAATGAAGTTTTGTTTCAATCAGTAACCTTACAAAACAAAAGATTTAAATGCAGATCAAGTTTGTACCTTTCAACTTCATTTTCGTTGAAAACGACGCCCTTTGGCTCACCAAATTTGGCTGGTCGGCGAAAGTATGGATTTCTTAAGAAGGTGGAAAACACAAATTGTTACCTACTACCAAAAGTTTCATTTATAATCAAAAACAAATTTAAATGATACCTTCGCTTCGACATCTTCGACACCGGAAGAGGTTTACATGGATCAGTAAATAAGAGTGCCCGCGCGTTGCGGCGACAGGAAAGTTCCTGCGCTTTTTGTACACTTCTGCAAAATGGCGTGTATTAGTTCGTCTAGTTCGAATGGATTCTATTTCTAGAATTCAAAAATTATTACGCGAAGAATCTTTAGACACATTGCATTACTTGACAATTGATATATACAGCAATTAGAACGTTGAAGGTAAATCAAAGAAGTTATGAAGTATGCTTTCTTCGAATAGGCAATGCATGCTTTTCCGCCACAATCTCGACATTGATCAATCTTTAAGTCGACCCAGGTGAACTCATGGGGCGTCTGTTGATCCATGTTTGATTTATTTAAATAATATGATTAGTTACCAAAACAAATGTCAAAACTCACCTGTGGCAACTGTCTCAATTCTCCGCTATAATTTCAAACATTCGGGGGCTTCACTGGCGCCTGTTGTTGACATAGGAAACCTGACCACCTTGTGCGATAGGGTGTCATCCTTTTCCCAGCTACTAAAATAAGCTTTCATTCACAAAGTTTTAAATGGGTGTTAACTCCATACAAAAATGTATTCTTTCACCAGATAGCAGAAATTGGAGGCAAACATCCTTTGTCGAAGAGATCGGGGGCTGTAGTTTGAGTGGTTCAAGTAACGCATATAGCCAAAGCTTTCTTCAAACGAATCCACACTTGTAGCCATCCTTTCGACTAAAAGGGCTGGATAGCAAGTTTAAAGTCCACGAATGTACTCTAGCTGAGGCAAGACAACTCTGAAACACGAAATCGGCCTGTGGCAACTGATTAGAAGTAGAGGTATCATTCACGGCACTAAACCAAAACACTCATCGAACGCACGTCGCTACTCGCTGAAAAGGCCACTTTGCTGATTGAAAACTTTGCTTTCGGGAGGTGGAAAGAAGATAAAAAACCCTACAGGAACAAAAACCAAAACGATAATGCATTCTGCCCTAAAGAAAATAGTGCCATTTACCAACCTTGTTCGCAAAAGTGACAAAAACAAACACCACGCAAGCGACATGGATGAAAAGATCGAATTTTACATGTTACACATTCCTTCGAAGCCCCCACAATTTTGGTCAGCAGATTTCCTTCAAAATTATCTGCTGTTTACTAGCAACGCGGGCTTGAATTTGATCGAGGGGCCCAGTAACGAAACGCTCGTGCCAAAGGGGGGTCACATGATATTTAGTTTCTGGACTCTTGACCTCGGCAAGTCCAAAATGGCGCTTGCATCCAAAATCCACAACCCTCGCATCAGGGAATCCAGCAAGAATTGCCACTTTTTGAAATAACAGGACCACACTTAAGTACCTTAACTGGCGTCTTTCGAGTCAGCATGATTTTTTCCTATTCCTTTAATGCGATCAGTTCATGTTTCAGTCCATGCTCTACACACCTTGAAGAGAATGGTTTTGGGTTGATGAGATCAGCTGCAAACTTTTCATGGTTTCGTTGTGTCTTACTGATAAGGTGAAATTTTGAAGTTGTAAATTGATATTTACGCTCTTCTTTCCAGTGCTCGGAGTTGGACTGCTCCCATGTGGCAGCTTCAATGATGTCGATATCATTTCCTCAACTTCAAGTTTCTGAAGGAATTCTTTCTCAGTATTGTCCAAGTTGTCAGGAAGCACAAATGTGTCCATTGTAGACAAAGGAAATCTTGGGTAGGTCAGTTCTGTAGGTGTAGAGTTAGTTAGTCGAGGGATTGAGGAGATGCCAATAGTGGGAGTAAAATTAGCTTCAGTATGAGACAGCTGGTAACTACAAAATGAACCAGTCTGGCTTAGGCCAAATCGGGTTTCGACAAAGGTGGGTAATGAACTTTCTTGGGCCAGAAGAGATAAATCCATTTGTGAGTTTATAGCTTGAAGTTTCTCCTTCAAATTCTCTTCTGCCTGAAGTTCATGACTAGGGTTAACTCTGGCTTCATATAGCAGTGACTCGACTCCTTCTCTGGTCTTTGTCTCATCCAGCTTGGTTTTCGAAACATTCACTTCCATGACTGGTGGAGGGTGTAGCTTACAGTTCTTGTTGACGCTACGTCTAGAGATTTCGAACTCACGCTCTGTTGTAGAGACTCGAGGAGCCCGTTGAGAATTGAAAGATAGAGCGAGCGAGGTTCGACTAGAAAAATAAATAAAAATACGTGTAAAGAAGAGCCGAGCAATATGAAAAATACAGGACAGAATATAAAGACTTAAAAATGTTTCCTAACTGTAGCGATGATAGTGAAGCTAGGTAGAATAGATTCTGCAACAATATTAACTTGAAGCTAGAGAAAACATTGAAAAGATTGGTGCGCTAGGAAAGCGTAGCATTTAAATAGTCCTAATTTGCATACATAAATGGCAAGCTTAAATAAAAATTTGCATGTGGAATCCTACAGAGGGGAGATATTGTCACCATGGCCTGTCTATCCCACCTTTGGAGCTGTGATGTGCATGCTAAGTCGGGTTGTTCATCATCATCATCGTTTAAATGGTCTGTTTTCTGGCTGTCAAACAAGCTAAACTTGCAGGCTTTAAACATTAAAGCAAGAACATGGTTGCAGTAACCCACTTTCCCAGCTTTACAGGAACAGCATGCAAAACTTGCCCTGAAATGATGCACAATGCAAACCGCAGACTATGGGGAGCATCTCTTTTACTGAAACTGTGTTGGCATTTCGCTCTCGGGTAGAAATACCTCTGCTCACTGTTTGCTTCGTTGTCTTTTAGGTGCTCGTCCTTTAAAAATGTCTTTGCTTTCTTCAAGTTTGTTGGAATGCAATGATGATCCGCATTCCCAACTCTTCCGAGAACTTTCAATATCTTGGTTCATCTCCGCCCTTGTGAAATGAGGCATCCTTTCCAATGAATTTCCCCAGCCATCACTTGGATATTTCGGGGCTGGAGATTCAGGGGAACGATTGGTCGGAAGTTTTGAAAGCCGATTTTTCCGTTTAGTGTATATCTTATCCGGATCTGGATCGACCACCACTTTATCACTACCAGACTTGATATATTCTTGGACTCTATGATCAAAACAGAAATTATTAATGCAAGAATTTTGCGGCCACATATCAAAACAATGGCATACGCTCACCATTTTACGAGGCATGCTTTCGTCTTGAGCCCTTAAGCGAATCCCACGACACCTCAACCAAAATTTCAGTTCTTCATTTTTTAGGGATGAAGGGTTTCTTCCAGCCAAAGAAGCCCTGGGAATGTCGTTCTCTGTGAGAGAAACATTGCTGTCTTTGACTAGACGACGCCATCTTTTCTTTGTTGTTTACAACGCGGAGGCCTTTCCAGCCTCGCTTCCATGCTATCAAGTCCAGGTCGCTCCACGTGGTGGCCATTTATGAATATGGTGTATGATGATGCAAGGAACAAAAATCAATGTAGTCGAGTGGGAGCTGGTACTGGCTGCCATGGTATGTACCTACTAGCAAGAAAAATGCCTGTATTTGATACGGTGGAACAAACCATGCCAGATACAATGCATACAGTTGCAGTTGAGATGAAGCACTTTCATTGATGTCTGGTAGGGAGGGCCCCAGAAGATTCCCTAGCAGTGAGTAAATAGGAAATGTCCTTGAATAGATTTCCAGAGTGTTGGCCAACCTGCAAAGAAACTGCAGAGAGTACCTCAAAATCCTCTGACCCCCATTGCCAGCGTAAAAAGTAATTGAAGAGTAAAGATTCCATTTCATTGCCACCAGCACCATTTGGTTTGAGTAAGCAGCAGCTTAAAGAAGCTGACAGGAGGGCAAGGCAAATAACTGTCCCAGCTGGTGATCCCTACTCACCAAAGCCAATCTTTTCAAGAATGTCAAGGATGAACTCTCATGAGTGGAAAGAGGTATCTTGTTTCCTGTCCTTGATCTTTAAACTTAATCAAATATAATAGTTATTGCTTGTAGTAATGAGGCTAATACAGCAATAGGCAGTGGTACAGTAGCTTGTTATGGTAATATTTCTTCAGTAAACAAAAATTTTCTATGTATTGGACAATATTATTAGTGGTGGCTCCTTAAATGCTAGGTTGCTGCAGAACATTCCTGATAAAATTATTTTGGTAAGCAGAAAGACCATTTTCATAGCAATTCAAAAGATTTTTTGTTCTTATAAAAAGAATGTCAGCACAAATATGTTGTATTACATGTGGCATGCATGGGTGTTTCTAGTTAAGTTACTGGAAGGACAGTCAATAATTGTTGATGTTAACATTTGTCGACTTAAACACACTATTTTCATGGCATAGGTGGCTGTGCGTGATATCTTAAAATACTGTGTAAGTATTTTAAAAAATTGCTTGATGATGAACAGCATGAAACAATCATTCTCTTTGTGGATGCCATTACAGCACTTTGTGCTCCTTCACAGAATGCAGGAAAGCTGGATGAATTGCAAGAACAAGTAGATGTTTTTCACTGGTACAAATGGAGAGAGACTGTCCATTATCCTTGCAGGTACAATAAAGACAGCATGGAGTTGGTCTGTTTTATTTTGATTACATGAATCCCTCCAAATCGTTCTGTATGGCAACCTGTTTTTCAACACTACTTTTATCAAAGTCGTGGTGACATGTATATTAACGATCATCAAGTCCTACCTAGTTCTTGAACTGATATTTCATGCTTATGTAAATGACTGTGTTGTAAGTTGTAGTGTGTAATTTCTTTCAAACATTTTATAAAATGCAATAGAGAACTTGCCTTGGGGCACTAAGATATCTATGAACTTGGGAATTTTTAAGAGCACTTGAGAACTACTGGAAGCACTTGCCTCATGCTTCTCAATGCATATCTTTATATACATGCACAACTCGACAGTGCACTTGGGCACATCACACTTTGTTGTAATTTGCTTTAATATATAATATACCCTACACACTACACAGCTTGTTCAGCATTTAAAATTAGGAATCGGGAGAGCACAATGACATACACATAGCAACAATTATTACTGTATCATATAAATACATGTACTTCACTTGCACTGCTTTAAGTTTTTGAAGGTTATAACAAATCATATCCTGCATCATCTGCTAGAAGGAGTTAAGAAATTTGGGCCTGTGCATGGGACTTGGATGTATGCCTATGAAAGGTTTTATTCCTGGCTCTGTAGAAGAGCCATGAGTAGGATGTATTCAGAGGCCACAATTATGAGAACATATCAGGTACTTGTGGCTGCAGTCCTTAGGTTCAGTTAAAGTTAAAGCCAACTGGCATTGTTAAGAAATAGTGCAAAATGCAACAGTAAGAGAATACACGAGGAGATTTAAAACATTCATGAAGTTATCGGCCTGAGAGACTGTGTTATCCTTGTCCGAGAGACCAAGACAATTATAACGAAAGTACCGCTTCTTGTCCGCTTGCCAAAGCAAGTAATAATACTCATTTTCATTTCTCTCATTTTTTGCGTTTTTTATTTTCCCAGCAAGTATCAGTGATTTTTTTTCTCTTTGTTACCTTTTCTCATCTTGGAAATGAAAAAAATGCGTTCTGCGTAGAGTCACTATACCACAAGGACAGCACCACGTCTCGCCCACTCAACAAAGTTAAGAGGCTGTCTCTGTAAAAACCGACCACTGATTTTACTTTGAAAATTTGATTTTTCTTATAAGCTGGATTTCAAAGCCCTTACCTGGTCAGTCACGAAAATGAGTTTTATTTGATTAAAAATTCTAATTGAATTTTTCTAGGATTAATTGAAGCTCGGTTTGCTCTACACAAGTTGCGTGCTTGCTGAAATGGGAAAAATAGCACCTATTGCCGGCGCTCTCAAAAAAATTGATATTTGCTCATAAGTCCCAATTCTTTTTTTCAACTATAGATATATCATATCAGTTTGTTTAGCCTTTGGGTAAGAATTGCAAACGAAACCACGGTTTGTTGGTGGGTGGATGTTGTTTGCGAAAAGTATTATTGGACACCTTTAACCACAATTCAAGGGATTTGATCTCAAGGATACCAATCTGAGGCCAACTGCCATACATAGCAAAATTGTTTGTCATACTACACCCAATTGCCTGCCTTAAGGCTAAATTGTGGGTTACCTTGCAGTATTAATTTTCATCAACTGCGGAGTTTAACTCATGAACTTCACTGCAAAAAAAGCGAGACAAACATGTTAAAAGTGAAGACCCATTGGGTAATAGTTTGAATTTGTTTTGCTTGGTCTAGCTCCGACTGCTCACACGAAATGGCAGAGGCATTTTCCTCTTTGTATACTTTTGCCGTATACTTAGTAGTAAGCAAAGTCAACCTGTCTCTTACTGATCTTTTGTTAACTTCGAATCTTGGATGATCAAGGCCGTTTAGGTTGATGGCAATGTTGTTCCAAACATCCCCTCTTTCTTTGCTCCTGTATGGGTACTGATAGGGTTCTTTCACCAAGACTTCCCTGCACAAAGTTCTATCGTGTTTGTCTGACCACTCCATGTCCTTTATGCATGTACAAAGAAAAATAAAGCCAGCAGCATACAGTTACTAATTTTTGAAGACAAATCACATCTACAGTGCTTAAAGATGACAAAAGTAGAGAACAAGTTTTGATTTTCTTAACCTAATTAGTTATTTAGTTTGCTTGGCAAAAGGTAGGAAAACAAACAAGAAAGATTCAATGTGACTTGCTGGTGCCAGTGCACTATGACCAAAATCACGCAATTTTTGGATGTATTTAGAATCAAAATAAAAAGAACGAATGCATCAAAAGTAAATTAAGGTGCGATGAAGTTTGTTTCAGGAAAGTGAAATTGGTGGGTAAAAATATGTTGATTTTAGCCAAAGTATCTTCCTTTTATGGTATAGGGTCTATTGTTCTACTACTTGGTGAAGTTTCGAAAGATTGGAATGTGCAGAAGTTAGGTTTTCGGAAGTTACCGAAGTCAGTTCAACTAGACCGCCATCTTTGATCGATGATATCCATGGCTTTCTCTCAAAAAATCTCGCTTGTCGATATTGTAAATAGTGTAGATATTCAATATAGTATAAAAAGTGTATATAGTTTTCATTCCATTTTTCGTTTTTTCTTCTGGCTGTTGTTTTTTCTGGGAATGGTGTTCGTGGGTAAATATGCGTGTGTCAAACACGACACATGGCATCACAGAGAGATTTTTTCAGACAGCTTTCGTGTTGTGGCTCCAGATAAAGCTCGCTTCTGTGATTATGACTGCTAAAAACAAAAATAGGAAGAGGAAAATCTGCCTGGCATGCTGAGGAAAAATTGTGCTGGAAAAAAAGTGTAGCAAGTTAGAGGTAAGCGAATAATTGCACATTGCTGAAAATGAAGTCGAAATATTTTGAAGTAATTTTTGAGCATACATTACAGTGTTATCAGCCTTGAGCTTAGCAGTCTGCAATAAATGAAATAGTGAGAAATTAATTTTCTCCTTGTTGGTTCTGTTTAGGAAGAAAGAGCCAGTCCAATTGTTTGCCTCGATGATTCAGCCCTGGGAAATATTATACTAAACAGAAGCAGAGAGTACTGATTGGGGGCAGTTTGAAAGGCAGTAGAATCTCCTTCAGTGGCATGACCTCAGACATCTTCAAGTCCCATGTTGAGGCAGCACGAGATCTAGGCAGGATTCAAAGCTATCCTGATGAGAAAAGACAGCTTCTGTCAATTGTTGCCATGGACTTTTCCTATTCCACCTTGCAGCGATGTTTCCAGTGTTCCTCAAAAACCATAATAGCGGCAAAGGTGCATTGCATACTTTTTGGTCATGGAGGTGTCCCATCAGACAAGTACAAGTTCACCCGCCATTATGTCAGTGTGTAAGTACTTGAGGAATTAACTGGATTTCTCTATTGAGATGATGTTTCACGGGCATGATCATGCTGTAGTGTTATGGTGGAAGGTGAGGAGACAGCAGTCAGGTACTGGCAAGATACAATCAAGGGACTTGTGGACCAGTACCTCCTGGAATTCCCCAATGGAGTCAAGAGAACATATCTTTACACCCACTTGCCCACCAATTTCTGTATGTACACAATGCTGGCAGGTTTGTGTAATCTTTGCGACGATTTTGGCCACAGTAATTTTGATGAACTGTGTTCACTTATTGACGAGGTATCTTCAATGTGTCCGGTTCTGAAGACATCATCTATGATAAAAGATGTGCGTGTTTATCAAACATTTTTGAAAACCAAGTTTTCAAACTGGCACAAAAACATTCACCCTGTCTTGAACTGTGCATGTCATATGCATTTGATGCCTGCTCAGAAGACCACAAAGCAATGTGTGCAGATATTTCACCCTTCTGTGCTACATACAGCTCTCTATTAAGAGAGATTGAAATGCTTCCAGATGCTAGCAAAACAGAGCTGAAGCCAAGGTTAACAGAGCTGTGTGGAGCACTTTATGACTATTTGTCACATTTGCTATGAACAAAACATGAGGGTGACTACTACCAGTTTGTTGTGAAGAATATGAAGCCTGGAGAGTGTGTCACGATAATTGACTACAAAATGAAACTTGAACTAGGAAAGTGAAGGAGAGAAATCCAGATGGACTGGTATGGGAAGAGAGGTATTTCTTTGCATGGATGTTACATAATGGCGAAAGTCTCAGATAATGAGAAGACCAGTGAAGTTTTTGACTTGTGGTCAGAGGACACCAAACAGGGTGCCTTTTTTACCCAGAGTATGCTGGATATGTGCTTTACCTGGCTAAAAAGAACCTTTCGGGGCTTTGCTGTGTACCTCTTTTCTGGTTTGAAAGTTTACTTTTTATGCATAAACACGTTCTTATTACTTCTTATCCAGGCCACTGGATAAATTAATCATCCTTATTCAAATGTGGACAGGCTTATTTTCATGATGGAAATAGGACTGTTTATTCAATGATGCTCAATGTATCGGTGATATTTTTATTTTGCACAAATTTGATACTGCATGTCTAAGATTTTATAATTCCTTGTCCCCATACTCTGCTAGTATAAATTTAGTTGAAGCAAAGGCACTGGGTAGAAAAGGGGGAAAAGGGGTGATCATTTGCCAAGGAGGGATTAATTTCCGGGGTGCTATCATGAGTAAGGAAACACACTTTCAAAATGCAAGTTATTGTTGTACCTAGTAATAACATTAAGTGACTACACTTGTTGCTAGTTGTACAGGACTATTTTATCCCGCTTTGTTAACATATTATGCTCAAGGCAAGCTCTTTTAACAAAAACTGTGGTTGGTGACATTGTTTACATCCCTCATTTTTTCAAAAATCACACTGAATTGAAGAGATTGTATAAAAGGCACCAAGGAGAATTTAGATTCTCATCTTACTTGTAGCTCTTCTCACTTCATAAAGGTAACTTATAAGGAATAGGCCAAGTTTTTACACTGAAGAATATTTAGGGGGAATCACAATGTAAATCCTTGGTCTTGAAGGGATCTCACAACATGATTACTGTATATGTCAATTAAGATTTGCTGTTGCGAACCCTTCAAACACTACTTGTGGGGGTATGAGAATTTTCTAGAGGTCACTTGTTCAAGATAATATGAATATTTCTATGCTGTCTTCTTCATGTTTCTCTTACTTGTCTTCTATCTACAGACAATGGTCTCCATTATCACAATACTGCTGTTCTGGCCTACCTTTGTGAGGTGAATGAGGTATTCAACCTAAATTTTTTAGAATACAACAACTTTGAAGCTGGGGAAGGAAAAACTGCTCTTGATACCCACTTCGCACACATAAGCCACAAGATTGTGCGTTATGTCCGTCTTGGCAATGATTTGGAGACTGGTGAGGAGCTGGGGCAGCTTGTGCAGGTAAATATATAATGTGTATTTGCTCAATTTTAACTTTTGTATGTTACAGCTGTTTTCATATTCATGATGAATATGAAGATGTAGACGAAGAGAGTTTATCATTTTATAATGTGATGATTTTAAAAAGCACTTGGGGCAGTGGACCTGGAAGAGAGTCATTTGTTGAAGACAAAGAATAACATTTGTAACATCAACAACTTTGTGCATGTATTTGAAGTAAAACAAAAAAAGTAAAGTCTGTATACAAGCCAAGTGGCCCATCAGGCCAGAGCTTATTGCGGTTTCTGTAGCATGAAGTGACTAGCAGTATTTTTACTCCCCCCTGGATGGGATGCTAGTCCATCTCAGGGTTACCCCCAGCATTAAGTTTGCTGGTACCCATTTATACACCTGGATAGAGAGAGGCAGTGTGAGAGTGAAGTGTCTTGCCTAAGTACACAACACCATGTCCCTGGCCAGGGCCTGCACCCGGACCGCTCGATCTGGAGATGAGTGTACTGACCATGAGGCCACTGCACCCACCATGTATTTGAAGCAGGGTGATTATCACATTTCAGGTTTCCTACTCTAGCTGTAAACACTCAAGTGAGTTGAGGACAATTTGCGTGACATTCAAGTTTTTAGGACAATCTTAACTATGCTTCCATCTTGCACGCTGTAACTGTATGTAAACACATTTTGCAGTTAGCATCAAAAGTTGAAATGAATGTTGAAATATGCTTTGATCATGTGACCAAGACAGTGTAGGATCTTATACAAAATGCTTTACACCTTTGTAGTATAGAGTAGAGCTAAATGTAGAGGCAGACTGTACTGCTAACTTGTAGGGGGAGGGTGATCCATAATTATTTCTATGTGCCAGTGTCATTGCACAGTAAACATAGTAGATCAATTAGTGCTGAGGAGTGAATAATTTCTTTTTATAAGTATTTTTCTCCTACAGAGCATGGAAAATTATTTCCTGTTTTCAGTTGTTCATTGATAGAAGCAAAGCTCCCAAGAAAATGGGGACCTTCAAAGACATTTCTTTTGTGTCCCGAACTAGTCAGTGCTAAGAAAGGATTCAACCGGATTGAACCTAACAACAACGATATCTTTATTCTGCGATGACAGCTCGTGCATGACACTACAACCGAGAGGATCTGGGTTCTAATACATTAAACCGGGAGGGGATCTGGATCCTAATACACAACAATTTCCTTGTTTGGAAACTTTGTATTTCCTTTGGAAGGGGAATATGCAGGAGGAGTAATAGCACATTCATTGGCTGGTACTGGAAAAGTTTCAAAGACCAAAGAACATCTTAGGAAAATTTCATCAAGGTGTTCACCTTTGGCTGGGTCAACAGGTGCATCTGTGTCCGCTGATTTACCACAAGGCAGTGATGAGCAGCTTTATAGCACCTCTTGCCAGGGTGATGCATACAGCATACGGTTCATAAATCATGCTCCTGAACTAATGCAGTTCCCATTGCTACTTGATACTGATAGGATCCTGACGCCTATCTGCCTTCAAAGGGGTTTGGGCTCAAGAGGAACTCTGGCAAGAGGGTGGTTTTCTCACTTGCTCAAAAGGAGATAATGATCTCCTTTTACAACCGACAAGCATCAAGTGGTGTCAGAGCAGACCCAAAAGCTGTAATTGCTTGTATGAGAGAACGGGGGTTTGGAGGTCCTTAAAGAGACACAAATTCATAGCTGGTGGAGTATGTATCATCAAAAGAGGAAAAGATCTATTGGTGTCTTGCAGGAAGAAGCAGCTAAATTACAAGGCCTCCACCCATCGCAACACTTTGTTTTGCAACGGCAACCAGTTGTCATGTCGCAACAACAGCCTTTTCCTGTAACACAAGTGTCTGCTCCTGCCACCCAGTCACAACAGCAGCCTATTCCTGTCACACAAGTGTCTGCCCCTGTCACTGTGTCACAACAGCAGCCTATTCCTGTAACACAAGTGTCTGCTCCTGTCATCATGTCACAACAGCAGCCTATTCCTGTAACACAAGTACCCACCCCTATCACTGTCACAACAGCAGCCTATTCCTGTAACATAAGTGTCTGCTCCTGTCATCATGTTACAACGGCAGGCTGTTCCTGTAACGCAAGTGTCTTCCCCTATCACTGTGTCACAACAGCAGCCTATTCCAATAACAGAAGTGCCTGCTCCTGTCACCATGTCATAACAGCAGGCTGTTCCTGTAACACAAGTGTCTGATCCTGTCACCATGTCACAACAGCATTGTGTTCCTGTAACGGAAGCGTCTGCTCCTGTCATGGTGTCACAACAGCAGACAACTCCTGTCATCATGTCTCAATAGCAACCTGTTACTGTAACACGTGTCTACTCTTGTCACCCAGTCACAGCAGCAGCCTTTTCACCCACAAGGTTCTACTCCTGTTAACTGAGTGTTGCAGCAGTCACCAGTACTTCAACAGCAGTCAATCTATGTCCTGCCTCAGATAGGACCCTGTGAGAATGTTATGGTTGGCAAAACAATAACTGGCCTTACCGATGTTCTTCAGTGGAGTTTCCTGTCTGACTTTTGTCAGTCAGCTATCTCAGGAAGATGTGGAAGCAATGCCTGTACATTCATAGCTTTGTACTTTGGTTACCTCTATCTTCAGGACAACTTCCTACCACCACATGGCAGTGTTCTCTCAATGGAAAGGAAGTACGCATTGTACAAAGCAATGAAAAGAGGTTATAAAAAAGATGATGAACTTTTTTAAGGAGAGGGAGTGGATGTGTCAGTGGAAGATGCTCTAAGTATGGCTGGAATGGAATGCTTTGTGAACTCCATAGGCGAGAGCATTGATGTTTTTGGCCAGGACTGTGAAGATCAGCTGGCATCAGTTTTTGACACATTAGCCTCGACTCTGCAATCAAGGAGTAATGCAGTTGTTACCACAGGCAGAACCATGCTTCTCATCATCAACCAAGATGGTTCATGCATGATTGTTGACTCCCACAAGCATCAAAATAATGGAGCTGTAATAGCTTACTGCCCTTCAAATTCCGCTAACTTGTTAGCATAATGGCTGACAGCAATGTTGCAAGAGACTTGGCAATGTACTTAAAGAGTTTGTTCTGTTACATCAATTTCCTTTATCACATCATAGGTTGTTTACTTGTCACATAATTTTTAGTATTTTCAATTGACTGCTGTAGAGTCAAAACCAAAGTATTAGCTGTGGCCAATCATAACACATGCAGACATTGACAGTGTAAAATGGGGTTGACAGGCCTGCACAACTCTCAAGCGCGTGTTTTAGCCTTTTATAGTTTGGCTCTACAAGTATATCTTTGAGCGAACGCCCTCTTTTGTATGAAACGAGGGGCGGATCCTTGTAGATTTCGCTCAGTAATGGTTGTTGTTCTATTAAATGCCATTTTTTCATTAGGATTTGTTTTAGGTTTGGCACTGATGGTTGATATTGTGTGACAAAAGACAAGATTCATTTGTTTTCTCTCTGTTTTGGTTGGAGGGCTAGTTTTCTCTCTTCAAAGTTCACTTCAGAGAGGGTTGCTTCAATAAGATTCTCTGGGTAACCTCTCTCAATAAGGTGTGACGTGAAGGCTTTGATTTTCTCTTCAAATATTTTCTTAGAAGAGTTTGTTCTGAGAAGTCTTAAAGCCTCTCCTTTGATGAAACCTTTTTTAACTCCCGGTGGGTGGGATGAAGTGAAGTGTATATATTGGAACGTTTCAGTAGGCTTGAAGTGGGTATGCACATCAAGAACTGAGTCTTTTTTGAATCTTTTGCCTTTAGAAATGTTCGTATCCAGGAATGTCATTTCCGTTGCAGAAACCTCAGCCGTGAATTTTATTGTCGGGTGGTGGTTGTTTGCTTGTTCAATGAACTGTAATATTTCATCCCTGTTTATAGTCCAGAGTGAAAATATGTCGTCTATATATCATTTCCAGACGAGCGGTTGAAATGCGCTTTGGTTTAGGATTTCTGTTTCTACCTTACTCATGAAGATGTTAGCAAATGCTACTGCCATCTTTGTGCCCATGGCTGTGCCATGTATTTGGAGGTAGTTTTTTTCCAGCGAACTGGAATGAGTTTTCCTGTAGAATTAGCCTTAGCGATTGCTCTAGTAGTGGTGTTGGGATAGGAGGTTTGTTTACTTAGAATGTTTCGTATGCTCTGCATACTGTTTGGATTCCCTCCTCTTGTGGTATGTTCGTATAGAGGCTCGTTATGTCCATTGAAACAAGTATAACGTCTGCTGGGACTTTCGTTTTTTCTATGAAATTAATGAAGTCTGTTGAATCTTTGAGATAAGACTTCTGTTGTTTTGCAGTAGGCTGGAGTAGTTTGTCAACAAATGATGTTAATTTCTCTGTTGGGCCTTCACACCCTGATATTATTGGTCTACCGACCGGGGTCGGTTTGTGTATTTTAGTAAGGGTGTAGAATTCTGGAATGCGAGGCGGTTTTGGCGTTTCACAAAGCCATTTTTTAGTGATTTCATCTATGTGGTTTCTACGGTAGAGCTCGTTGATGAGTTGTTCAACCCTATGTTGTGTATAAATTACCATGGGTGTTTCAAGAGGCCTGTAGTGGTTTATGTTGTCTAGGTGGATTTGACCTTCTTGTTTTTTGTCTTCTGTATTCATCACAACAGTGGTTGTTCCTTTGTCTGCCTTTTTAATATTAATTCCGCTGTCACGCTTTAAGGCTTTGAGAGCCGCGTGTTCCGCGGGTGATAGATTATTTTTAGGCTTTGTGAGTTTTAAGTCTGCGAGTTCACTCTTCACGTCTTCTAGGTAGCTTTCAAGGGCAACTGATTGTTGTATTGGTGGTTCCCATGTAGATTTTACATGGAAAGGATGTGGTTCGTTGTTTTGCCCGTGAAATGTGTACATGAGGCGCATTCTTCTTGCGTACTGATCAAAGTCACGCAAGATTTGACGCTTTATTTGTGTTTGTTTTGTCACGGGTGTTGGGATAAATTTGAGCCCTTTTGCCAGCAAATTGATCTGGTCATTTCAGAGTCCTTTGTTTGAGGGGTTTTTTATATGTTTTTGGTTCGCCTCTATTTGTATGTGTGATTGTTTCTTTTGTTTGATCTTTCTGCGCTCTTTGTTCGTTAGATTGCTTTTTGCATTCCTTCCTCTTGTGTTTTTTGCATTATTTTTGGCCCCTGTGTTGTAGTGGGAGTCAGAGAATACACATTTGTACTTTTGAACTTGTTTATTCTCAATGTCTCCTAATTTTTCCATCATTTTGCTGAACTGGGCAATACTAGCCTGGATACTGCCAGTAATTTCTTTAACATTCGTGATTGTTACATCAGTGTTACATGCAGCTGGCGCCGAGCGTGCTGGTTTGTTTTTACAATTCTCATTTTCAGTTGGCGTTTGCACTACTTTTGGTCTCTTTGATTTGTTTAATTCGACCCTAGCGCGGTCGATTTCACGGTAGTGAAAACGTGTTAGTGCTCTGACGAATTCTTGGTCAGCGTTCTTTCTGAGACGCTTAATGTCCGTTTTAAATTCATTGTCTGCTCTTATCCGAGCCCTCGCCCTGTATTGTAGGGATTCTGGGCAAGTTCCTTTGTCTGTGTGCCTTTTCAATGACTTGATGGCTGATTCCGTGTGGAAGATTTTGCTTTCTGCGGACTGTGGCGACGTTTTCGAGGGTTCTCGTTCGTTCTGGCAGCTGTCTTTGGTTCACGGTTTTTCCTCCTGCTCTGGCATGCGGTTTGTTTTTGTGGGCTGGTGTCGTTTGGCACTTGAAAGGACGGTAGTTCGTCGTCTCCGGACTGGTCAAGAAGATCGTCTTCAAGAATGCTTGAGGTGTCCATGTTTTCCTCTTCAATGGCTTTAGAATTGCCAGGGACTGCTATTAGCCCTTCTGACGTTAGTAGGTTTTCTGACATGGTATTATCAGGTATTGGTCAGGCAAGACCGTGGTTTTGATCCTATCGTGTGGATCTCTTCAGTTGCCGATTATTTGGAAGGACTGATAGAGATGAGTTCTCGTTATCAATCCGGAGAGGGGGTGTTCCCCATCCTACTTATACTCGTGTGGAGGATCGAAAATTCTGTGTTGTCATTGCCTATTTAGTTTTAGCCAATTGTATTCATGTTGTTTTGATCCTTGCGAGCTCAGCTTGACGCTGTGTTTCTTGTAGTGGCTAATATGTAGAATTTTGAACTTGTACTGGTATATATTGCAGAAACAACCAGTTCTGCAAGGATGCGCTTATGTGTTTTGTTAGGTCTCTAGTTTTGGAGACTGCACATGGTTGGTTTTGCGGATTAAATGTTGTTTTGTTTTGTACGTGCTTGGCTCAAATGATATTAACAATGTGTACATGATCTCACTGCTTGTGACGGGGCCTGTCTGGTAAAAATCAACAGTGTAAAATGGGGTTGACAGGCCTGCATGACTCTCAAGCGCGTGTTTTAGCCTTTTATAGTTTGGCTCTCACAAGTATATCTTTGAGCGAACGCCCTCTTTTGTATGAAACGAGGGGCGGATCCTTGTAGATTTCGCTCAGTAATGGTTGTTGTTCTATTAAATGCCATTTTTTCATTAGGATTTGTTTTAGGTTTGGCACTGATGGTTGATATTGTGTGACAAAAGGCAAGATTTGTTTGTTTTCTCTCTGTTTTGGTTGGAGGGCTAGTTTTCTCTCTTCAAAGTTCACTTCAGAGAGGGTTGCTTCAATAAGATTCTCTGGGTAACCTCTCTCAATAAGGTGTGGCTTGAAGGCTTTGATTTTCTCTTCAAATATTTTCTTAGAAGAGTTTGTTCTGAGAAGTCTTAAAGCCTCTCCTTTGATGAAACCTTTTTTAACTCCCGGTGGGTGGGATGAAGTGAAGTGTATATATTGGAACGTTTCAGTAGGCTTGAAGTGGGTATGCACATCAAGAACTGAGTCTTTTTTGAATCTTTTGCCTTTAGAAATGTTCGTATCCAGGAATGTCATTTCCGTTGCAGAAACCTCAGCCGTGAATTTTATTGTCGGGTGGTGGTTGTTTGCTTGTTCAATGAACTGTAATATTTCATCCCTGTTTATAGTCCAGAGTGAAAATATGTCGTCTATATATCATTTCCAGACGAGCGGTTGAAATGCGCTTTGGTTTAGGATTTCTGTTTCTACCTTACTCATGAAGATGTTAGCAAATGCTACTGCCATCTTTGTGCCCATGGCTGTGCCATGTATTTGGAGGTAGTTTTTTCCAGCAAACTGGAATGAGTTTTCCTGTAGAATTAGCCTTAGCGATTGCTCTAGTAGTGGTGTTGGGATAGGAGATTTGTTTACGTAAAATGTTTTGTATGCTCTGCATACTGTTTGGATTCCCTCCTCTTGTGGTATGTTCGTATAGAGGCTCGTTATGTCCATTGAAACAAGTATAACGTCTGCTGGGACTTTCGTTTTTTCTATGAAATTAATGAAGTCTGTTGAATCTTTGAGATAAGACTTCTGTTGTTTTGCAATAGGCTGGAGTAGTTTGTCAACAAATGATGATAATTTCTCTGTTGGGCCTTCACACCCTGATATTATTGGTCTACCGACCGGGGTCGGTTTGTGTATTTTAGTAAGGGTGTAGAATTCTGGAATGCGAGGCGGTTTTGGCGTTTCACAAAGCCATTTTTTAGTGATTTCGTCTATGTGGTTTCTACGGTAGAGCTCGTTGATGAGTTGTTCAACCCCATGTTGTGTATAAATTACCATGGGTGTTTCAAGAGGCCTGTAGTGGTTTATGTTGTCTAGGTGGATTTGACCTTCTTGTTTTTTGTCTTCTGTATTCATCACAACAGTGGTTGTTCCTTTGTCTGCCTTTTTAATATTAATTCCGCTGTCACGCTTTAAGGCTTTGAGAGCCGCGTGTTCCGCGGGTGATAGATTATTTTTAGGCTTTGTGAGTTTTAAGTCTGCGAGTTCACTCTTCACGTCTTCTAGGTAGCTTTCAAGGGCAACTGATTGTTGTATTGGTGGTTCCCATGTAGATGAATGGCAAAAAGGGTGAGAAAGGCTAACCAATCACAGTGAGACATCGAGGAAAATTGGAGCAATTGCTACTGCATGTTCTATAATGTGATGATGTGACGATTTTTAGAGCAGTGGGGCAAACAGAGCTGCTACCCTGGTCAGTGCTATCTTGGTTTCTATGATTTTCCAAATTGTTCCTCTTAATTTCATTGGAAATGCACTGAGTCTGGTAAATGTGGCTTTATGATTATTTTGATCAGTGCAGATGCAGGCAAGTTACACGGTGGCAATGATAAGTATGAAAATATAATCACAGAGGATGTATTGTTCTGATATACTACAAAATCATGGTAGCTAATAAGGTGCCATGTTGAACAATCTGAATAGCACGCTTGTCTAGTGGACTTTCTGAACATAACAAGCATTTGACTACTTTTCTAACCAAATGTCTGGAAAATATTGCTTGTAACAACAAGGAATGTCAAAGTATTTCAAATTTTCAGAAATAGTATATTTTAGTATTCCTTGTTTTGATATTTATGTAATGACAATACAACCATGTAATTATAAGGACCCAGTGATTGAACATGTTTAGGGCCAGCCTTGTGTATAATGTGTTCTAATTTTTTGTTTAGCTTAAAGAAAAACACTGGAACAAGATAACTTTTGATCCAGGCAAATGGCTGAAAATATTTGTTTTGATTTACAACAAAATTATTCTAACTGCCAATACATGACATTTTGAACACTCTATGAATTATGTCAAATGAACTCATGTTGCATCTCTGACTTATACTAATAATTACAGAATAAACAATAACTGCTCAAATTATTTCTGTACTTGTAAATTTACTTTGGTTAAAAGCTAGGTCAATGTGGAGTCATTACACAGGGAAACTGGTTGATGTGTAGCAAGGCTGTGCCTTGAGTGTACACATGGAGGTTGTTGCAGCAACTAATCCCTGGTACTAATCCCTCCAATCACATTAAGACAAATTTGAACTTGTGACCAAGGGCGTTGACAAAATTCAATGGGCACTTCAAATGAGGGGTCTAACAAATTTGGCAATATTTTGAGATAGTGGACATAGACATAGACATAAACATACTTTATTTAACATGGACAAGTACACACTTAGCTGTTCGCTAGTTTCCAGGTGTTCCACGATTTAAATTAAGTAATGTACAACATTATAGGAGCTAAAAAGAAAAGGCATTTACATCAAGCTAATTTAAAAATCACTAAAAAAAACCGAGCTAAAAGCGATAAAATATAATCAAAGTGTATTAAACATGAAAATCAGTTTGCCAAATCTTTTTCAAAAAGTCTTTTGAACCTGCCATGGAACGAATATCACGAGGTAGCATATTCCAGTACTTTGCTGCTGCATAACGCCATGACTTAAGACCATATCTGGTAGTGTTCACTTTAGGTATGGAAAGATTAAAATTTCTGCGAAGATTGTACGCTGTTCTCTTCTCAGTTATAAGATTTTTGAAGCTGGATGGAGCCCTGCCTTGAATAATATTGTTCACAGTCAGTAACATGTCTTGAGTGTGATGATTTTCTAAGGTTGATGTTGATCAGAGGCACCCTAAGAGCGCTTCATACGTCAAGATCTTGTCGCTGTACACAAATCTCAAGGCCCTCGCATTTGTTCTTTCCAGTTTTTCTATATTCCTTCCACAGTGATACCAAACCTGACTACAATAAGAAAAATATGGTAAAATAAAAGCTTGATATAAGGATACCTTCGTTTTGCAAGGTAGAATGTTCTTTAACTTGCTTAGAGCATTTATTTGGCTCCCCACCTTGCGACAAATGTCCGCAATGTGTGAATCAAATTTTAGTTTTTCGTCTAAAGTTATGCCCAGTAGTTTTATCTCCTTGGATACTGGAATCTCTTTACCCGCATATTCGATGCTAATGCCACACTGAGTAGCATTTCCTAACACCATGGCGTTATATTTTGTCGGGTTGGCGATCATTCCGTTTTGTTTAAACCAAGAGGTGGCATTGAACAGATCTTGGTTAATCATGTTTTCTACTGCGTGGGGAAATCTTTTGAAGCATGTAAATTGGTGTCGTCTGCAAAGTTTAATAAGCTGCTCTCGTTTATAGCATAGGCCAAATCGTTTATAAAAATATTAAAAAGAAGTGGTCCTAATATTGACTGCTGGGGTACACCACTACGAACAACATTCCACAATGAAAAACTGTTTCCCAGTTTGACTCGTTGGTAGCGATGTGAGAGGTAACTCTGAAGGAGGGACCATGATCTTTCATCCAGTCCGTAAAATCTAAGCTTTTCCAACAGAAGATCGTGAGAGATACAGTTGAATGCCTTGCTAAGGTCCAGTGTAGCAGCACCAGTAACGTGGCTTTTATCAAGTTTTTCTTTCCACTCTTCGGTGAGCGTCAATAACGCCGCAGAGCAGCCATGCAATTTCCAACACGCGAACATATAATCGTGGAAAATGGTATCAAAATAACTACTCATCTGAGTATGGACAATGCGTTCAAACACTTTGTCGAATGCAGGCAGCACGGTGACAGGTCTAAAGTTTGCTTTGTCCAACACGCTGTCCTTTTGTGTAAAGGTGTAATCGGACCATACTTACACCCTTCAGGAACTTCTGCCATTGCAATAATAGTATTTATAAGATCACTTAGTGGTTCAGACACTGATGGTGCCGCTGCTTTGACTGCGCGTGGCGGAATTAAGTCATATCCCTGGGCTTTGTTTGCCTTGATGTCGTTGAGTATTTGCCCTACTTCGTGGTGATTTGTAAAATGAAAAGTAAAGCTTTTACTGGCTATACTGTTCATAGGTAAGCAAGAGGCATGTGACTGATGTTGGAACGGAGTGTATGAATCAATTGTTAACCTATCGGTGATATTTGTAAAATAGTCATTAAAAATCTCTGCTACTTGAGCTTGATTGATAATTGTTCTGCTATTTTCTTTTAAAATGATCAAATCGCTTTGCGCACGTTTGTTTGTGTGTAAAAGAGGACGTAGTGACCGCCAAAAAGCCCTCTAGTTTCCAGCATGTGAGCAGCACAGATGATCAAATGTTTAACAAGAGACTTTCGTCTCATGGAGACCACGCAATTTCTTAACACTCAGTATACTTCCCAGTCGTCTGTTTTCCTTGTTTTGTTAAATTTTCATTTTAGACTGCTTTACTTCCGAATGGCCTTTCTTATCTCCGGTGTAATAAATTTGGATTGGCCTGAAGCCACCTTACGCTTTCTCATTCTGATGGGTGCATGATCGTCAAACACATCGGTATACATCTTTTAAGCACATTTTATAATATATATAAATCCTCATTACTCCACATATTTATGATCCTAACTAAGATTTCCAAAAGGGAATATTGCCAGTATAAAATAACCTTTGTTTTTTGTCATAGCTAAATTTATTCTAACAAAATGCATATAACCGGAAGTCATATCCACTAATCAACATTTTTAAGAATTAGACTGAAAATATATATTTTAGTGATTACTTTGCTTGCAGCTGTTAAGGTTTTATCTGCAGAATTTTGTCATTGTCATTCTCTAGCTGCAGTTTGGGGTAGTCCGTTTGACTTTCAAAGGTGGGAGAGGGAGGGGGTAATTTTGAGAAAAAGGATCCTGCTGTGCATGCATACTTCTATCAAACAAAATTCATACACATGACCTCTACCTAAAGAAAACGTCCCTAGAAAAACATTTCCTGTTGTATAAAAAGGTTAAGTCAAATCGTGACTGTACCAAATCACCCCCCCCCCCCCGTTCCTCCCACCCACCCTAAAGTTGTGGTCTGACATTCTGTTACAAGATGACTTCCGGCCTACATTGAGCCTTAGAAACTAAGGTCCCTGATCCTACAGGCTGAAACAAAACGTATTTGGTTGTACGAGAACAACTCATTCAGTTTGTCCCATATTGCGTGCAACTTGGGGTCTCTGCCTTTCTCAATGCAGCACTTGATTCTTTTAAACTTTTCTTCAGTCACCTGAAGAACTTCTGCCAGTTCCATGTGGTCCATAGACACTTTCGTGGCAAAAGCATCAATTCCATAGACCTCAGCCGTAGCTTCAGCAACCTTCAAAATTTTGGCAATAGTTTTGAAGTCTTTGCTGCTTCTGAAGTGCCACACTGTCCTTATCTTTCCATTTGACTGCACGTCCTTGCCATACAAGTGAATTAGACAGGCTTTTAACAAAACATAAACACAGCCAGGCGGTTACAAGAGACGCTAAGAATGCTTTTATGTAAGAACAAATGCAATACAACAATTGCTAAATATTTGATGGTCATAGCTGTACTCTCTTTTGATTGGATGTCAACTCTTTCAAAGGATTTTTTGCTTACTGATGTTATGAGTTTCGCTTTCTTGGAGTCATCAGAATGACTGTCTTCACCCACTGATGTTGATGCCAAGGTTCGTTTTCTACAAAACATATGAAGTCCTTGTACATAGAGTTGTCTAGAATTGAATTAATTCTTAATTCAACATTTTCTCACCGGTCTGCCATTTTTTCTCATCAAAAACAGCCTTGAACGGGAGGATTTCTCAGTCAGTTTTTTTTGTAAAAACGTAACCTCCAAATATCAAGTCAAATAATTAAATCCTCTAAGAGGTATGTTATCAACACTTCAACAGTTTTTGAGCTTATGGTACTTGCAGATATTCTAGTGCAGAGTTAAACCAACAACTTGAAGGAGGAGCCCTTGGACCATTTTATAATGCCTGTGAATTTGAAACACTGGCGCAATATCCTCTAAGAGTTATAGGAAGTTAAAGTTTCTCCTCATTTTTGTGTTAAAAAACCGCTGCAGGCATGGTACCAACAAACTCGTGTCTACCATTTTGTATACATGGCGTAGAATGCCTATTGTTCTCGGGACATTTACTTACAGTTCGAAAAAGTGTATAGGTATGTCATGACGCTTATTAATATTCATCGATGCTCCGAACGAGCTGTTTTCATTGGTTGCTATGAATGCGCGACAATACTCATTACCTCATGATGAGGCGGTAAACTAAACAATGAACTCTCCGCCTATTGTTTCTTTCTTTGTTTCAATGAACTCAACGTGCTTTTGTTATTTAAATATCGAAACAACTCACCGCACGCGTGTTTTTTGTGCGTTTTGCAAAAGTCAAACATCCACGCATTAACTCATTTTCGCGTAATGGATTTGCACTTGCTTTAAGGAGGTTTCGTGTGGAGTTTGTAACACTGGAATCAAAGCTCACTTCATTTATCTTCATTGTGTCTGTGCGAGCAAGACAATTGTGTCGTAAATAAAACAATTCTTTCACTCTGTGCAGTTTGCACGCGGAAGCGAAAACGAGCTATAAACAAACTATTTGTTCCGTCTTAGGATGCTTTTTAACTTTCGCGTATCCAGAACAGCCGGTGAGTGAATTTAAATAATGGTTGCCAAATGCATGAATGCTTAAAACGCGCGGGCAAAAAAAGTGGTCTGACCACTGATCAAATCGCAACGATCAGTATCATGGTTGAAACGATGTTCTGTCTCTGCGCGTTTAAACTGAATTACAAGCATACGCCAGTCTTGATAAGAGAGATCGCGAAGTGTTTTGGTTTTTCCTTGCAAAGATTGTATAAGTTAATGTATTCACGATTGTTGTTAACGGTTGGCTGGAAAAAAATCTTTTGTCAAATACTTGATAGCCATTGGTGCATTTCGACCCGTCGGCAAGTCTTTGCCGCGAATAGGACAGTATAAATTTCCAGCTTCATTCAGTTTTCAACCATTCGAATTTTTTTCAACATGGAGAAACGTTGCCGTCCACCTCAGGGCTTTTACAAGAGCCTAGACTCTTTCGCGATCTCACGAGCCGGCATTATGTGCGACAAAAAACCTGACGTTCTTGGTGTTTATCAAGCTGAACGCATAGTTGCCAAGAAGTTCCGAAATGGCAAACCACTCTTTATGGTCAAGTGGTTAGGATACTGCGCCAGCGAAAACACATGGGAACCCAAAGCTCACCTACCGCCGGAGCTTATAGAAGCCTTCAAAAGTCCGGACCCTGATCCAGTACGTGTGGAAGCTGCCCGTGAAAGGAGTGCTCTTGTGTTTGAGCGGGGAATGAAGGTTCCCTTGCAACACGAGGAATCGATCGAGATTCGTCATGACGTGGTCCGTTTCCTGTTCCCGAACATGCCAGCCCAAATTCAGTTGAAACCAGCAGAAATCAGCGATCTAGAATTAGAAGATGCTGGACTGGGTCCGTACGTGGAACGGACAATTAACGCAAATGGGAGCCGTTGCCGGATCATACAGCTGACTTTCCGCCTGCTGCTGTCGAAGTCACCTTCCTTTTACCACGGCGAGAAGAAAGTTTCGCGTCCAGTGGAATGCGTTCGCATTGTCTTCAGAAAGAAATACCTTGCTGGACCCATCTGATGGAGTTCAAGCAGGACAATCAAACAAACGGCTTCTTTAGAAGCCATCAAATGAAATAAAGCAATGACCAATTAAAATAATTTTTTAATGTTAAGGAAATAGTAACTTACAATTCTGATATTTTTTCAAAGCTGAGAGTTTTTTTACATGATTGGCTGAAACGTCAAACAGAAACTTCTTTAAGTCTGCGCTCTAAGAAAACGGTTTTCTTAGAGCGCAGACCTAAAGATGTTTCTGTTTGTTCGTTTAATACAGCGTGCAACAGGAAAGGAAGGTGTGATGTCTTTTACAAACACAGGAAAAAAATCACAACTTATTTTTCTTTTCAGTTTGTCTTCTTTTGCTTTTGTCCCCAAAGTCTTCATCTTCATCCGGTTTCCTTTTATTTGAAGTCTGTTGCGTACCTACGAGAGACGTATCCACTAAGTTAGATAAACTGTATTAAATTGAATACACGAGAAAGGTGTCATTCAGTCAGCGCACAAAATACTCGGAGAAAAAATTCAATTCAAAAGTCAAATGAGATTGCATGTATGTGATTAACTATTCCTTTAAGATGAATTAAATATTTACCTTGATTTTGCAACAAATCTCTGATTGTAGGCTGCTCGCTAATGAAGCGGGCGGCCAGCAACACCATTCGGTCCCTACGAAGGTGACATATCACACTATTAGCAAGGAACGGCTTATAAACCAACTAAAGTTTTTCTAAAAACTTCAGCTTTAAAAAAGAGAAATTGCTACCTACCATCGAGCAAGATAATCCACCGGTGGCCTCGCCTGAAAATCGGTGCAAATGTAAATGCTTAGTGTAAGAGCTTGCTCTGTAGCATGGGTGAGCTTAAATTCACAAGTTCTGGAAATTTGCCCACTAATAGTATACAAATTTAAACTTAACTTTCAGTAATGCTGTCATTTTTTTCAGCTGTTGTTTGCCTCTTTCTCAATTTAATATATCGATATTCATTGCCCTATGGTATGCAGGAATTTACTTACTTCATCTAACAACCCAAGATTTCCCTCTAAGTAAGCCTGCAACTCCTCCATGAAGTCGAAGACATCGCTGTCATTGAATGTAGGCTACATGTACAATGAAAGTTTGAAAAGCTTTAAAGCGAGAATTAACGGATCGGTTTGTAACACCAGAAACACGACACTGATGAAAAAAAACTTCTTACCGATCGCGATCTTTGCTGTTCAGCCATACCGGGGAAAACCTCTTTTAACCTTAATACTGGAGCGCGAGTGGTGAGTTACGAGATGTGTGACTGAAACACAGTTGTGGGCACTGGGATCTAGAAACGGCTGCATACCTTTGGCAAGCGGTTATTATACAGCAACTTTGCGTGCGTTTTCAAAATAATGGCTGCGTCCATGGCTGCCCGTCTCGGCTGCCCGGTTTGAATGTTCAATGTCTTGAATGGGAGTTTAAAGGCTGCTAAACTTGTCTTAGAGGTAAGTCTGCTACTAAATAATAATGATAAAAATATTTCACATTTTTGCCCTACTGCGTTGTCTGTTTCTGTTTTATAAGTCGATTGTTTTCTAATCGAATTTTGCAAAATCATGGTTGTTCGCATGAGTTTTTGAAGTCACACGCAAATTTTTCCTTAAACCTAACGGGTTTTACTTTAAAAGCAGAACTTAATCATTTAAAATCAAACAGAGTCATAAATCATAGTAGATTTGATTGTTTTAATATTTTTCAGTATGCTGAATGACTGTGTCAGGTTCTTGAGGTTGTGGTATATATAAAATCCTTGGGTGTTTCTTTTCCACCTTGACACCAGAAGGCATTATCTTTTTTGAAGTACTTTTGTGACTGCCTTCCATATTTTTACAACCTTTCCTTGACAACACTGAAGTATTTGCTTTTTATAAGCTCACAGATTGATTTAATTGCCAAATTATGTTGCTGACAGGCTGAACAGTTCAACCATGTTATAATAACTTTGGACTCTATTTGACCTCAAATGATTAAGGTTCTGCATTCAAAACTTAGCATTGCTATGAAAACTCAACTTCGCAAATGTTGAAACCGTGGGTTTCTGGTTTAACTCGTTCTCGGATCCCACCAAACCTTAATAAAGTTTAGCCCCGGTCAAAAAGCTTATGATAGTCAAAGATAGCGCAGGAGAGTTGGTGGTCAGACAAGAAGATGAGTTCCAGCTACCGTCAACTATCATCCCCATTTGATCAGGGCTTAAGAAATAAAACCACTCAAAATTTGTCAGTTAATAAATACTTTATTTAATGTGACATATTTTATAGATATAAAAATGTTTAGAATATGAATCTCCAGTGTTTGTAAAGTTTATAAATGAATTCTGAAAATGAAAGTTTGGTTGTCTTGTAGATAATTATATATGTATAATTCTACTGTCATGTGTTTTTATATTTTCGCTTGATAATGTTAATTAGCTAATCACATCATATTATGGAATGTTCATTAATCTTCTCTGGGCTGTGTTGTTTGCGTGGAAATGCGTGGGTAGTCTCTGGCTATTTGTTGTTTGCCACCATTGCACCAGAAAGCTTCATTTTTTTTCATATACTTTCTAGGCTGCCTCTCATATCCTCCCAAGTCTTCTTGACGCTTCTTGACAAGGAGGACACTTGTGCTGGCATCCCACCTATTTATCTTGCGGTGAAAGAAACGTCGAATGTCATCGTTTTTCTTTTCTACACCTGGTAAGTAAAAGATTTGGTAACTGTTACTTATTTGTTCAGTCAGTGGGACAAAGCCCTGGACTGGAGCAATATTGTTTTTAATTGTTCTCTTAACCAAAATAACAAAAAAAAAACCAACACACACATTACCTTGGCCACTAAAGTTCTTTAAGGATCCGTGTATTCTCATCATGGTGGGAACGTGAAACACAAGGATGTGCATATAGGGGGTAATAATAGTTTCTGCCAAGTACCCCGCACCACTGCCAGACATGCTTACCATCAGCTTTCCCCAGTCTCTTGCCTGTTGGTCAGAAAATTGATATGTTGCTCAAAATAAATGCAAATGAACCATGGACACATTAAAATAGTAGTCAATCATCCTTACCTTTACTTCAATATGATTGATGTCCTCTCCAGTGGGATCTGGGCTGTTGATCATTTCTAGCAGCTCTCTAAACTCCTAAAATACAAGCAGTGCTTTTTATATAAGTTCATATATAATAATATATAAATAAAAATATATATGTAAGTATGGTTTTGCTTACAATATTGTTGATTTTACATGATAAATTTTGCTGATAAATTTTAATTATTAAATATCATGTTATATTCCATAGTTTCTGGACAGCCGGTGCTTTGTCTTGAGGCAAGATCTTGTGGAATTGCTCTGGCAGCTTCTTCAGGAGTTTGCGCTTTTCTCCACCCATCAGAGATGTCCATTCATATTTCTTTTTGGGGTCAGCTGATTTCCACACATCAAGGGAGACACCCAGTGACCGCACGGTTGAGAGCAGAGTATTCAGGTGGGTTTGCTTTCTTTGGGATGCTGGCTTACCTTTGTTTTCAGCCTATTGTGAAACAGAGGATGGAAATTAATTAGTTACCTTGATTGTCTATAATCTGACCTGTTCCAGCGTAGAACAACAATTATTTCCAAACCAAACTACAGGCGGGACGAGTGAGCATGAATGGTCTGGACTTACTATTTCTTCATTATACGTACCTCATCCCAGTCAATGACCTCGAATATGATGCCTTTCTCCAGTCGGTCTGTTACTCTGAGCATTAGATGAAGCTCATCTATGACAATGTCCTCAAGGGCAATTTTAAATAGGGGCTGGTGTTCACATCCTGGATCTTTATGCCATCTTGGTCCAAAGTGTCTTTTCATGCCATCTGAATTGTAGTGTGTGGAACCCACTGACATCTTGCACCTATGAATTGAGATTATAATGGCTATTAAACATCAAATATCAACTAAATTATATTAATCTCAACTACATTCCATTTATTTATTAATTGGTTAAAATATACTTCCTAAAACTGTTTTGTGCACAGTGATCATTTAAAGAATAATGCTAACACATACCTGTCATTTTTGTGTATCAAACACCAGATGCAAGAATTGTTTGAGGTTGCCCCTTTCATGCCCATTGCAAGTAACAGGAACTGTTTGGAAAAAAACATTTTATGTTTTAAAAAGCTCAACTGTCTTAGCAGTAACTACCAGTAGGATCACATACCTTGTAATCACCTCCCAAATGAAAATGAAGATTCACTCTTTTACCATCAATGTACAAGCAGCCATAATCTATTAAGGTGTTGACTGCATCAATGACATTCTTGAGACCATCTGACAGTGTGCTGTAGTCTTCAGGTCCCTTGACTACAGCAATTGTGTGGTTCCCTAAAACAAAGAACAGAAAAATTGGGATCACATCTCAAACAGTTTTATGCTTCCAGCAACAGATTTAGTCGTTAAAGGGACTCTGCCCTGGATGTTTTATTTTTTATTTATCGTTTACCTGAACTGGACAGAATATTTTGGCCCTCTTCAAGCAGCGAAAATGAGCAAACAAACAGCGAGCTTGAGTGCGACATCCTGGCCCCATCCCCTGATATCTTGACCTTTACTGTTGGTTCTTCATCAAGTGTGTTGCTTAACTGCAATGAAAATTTAATAAAGTTAAAAGTACATAATTGTTTATTATTACAAATTATATATAAATGTTATACATTGTTGTTGATTATCAGAAAATAGTATAAAAAATGGTTAAAAATATAAACAGTACTGTATATAAAATGTATCTTTCCATCAAGAACTGTATTTTGGTAAAAAAAACATATAAATTAAATAGTTAAACCCCACATATAAGAACCTGTTGGAACTTGCTTGGCTAAACAGGTTCTTAAATTTTAGGGTATTAAGAAAGCAAATTTCTGCCAGAAGGTTCTTAAATCTCTAGGTTCTTGCATGTGGGTTTTTACTGTATCTCCCTAAGTCAGTTAAATTTGTAGTACAATTTCTTGCCAACATCAGTGAAGTCCTTGCCACGGTGTGCAAGTTCTTGCCGCATCTCCTCATACAGAGAAGCCGCTCTCTCCTCTACATTTCTGGTCTCGGCCAACACGTCGAAAGGTGTCCACTCAATCTCCTCCGGTTTTATGGCCAGCTTGACCCAAGTCTCTGCTTTAATCTTTTTCGTTTTTTTCCGTCCTTTGTTCCTTGAACTTTTCTCCAGAATCTTCTAATGCTCTCAGCAAGTGCATTCCCAATACGCTCTTGACCCGATGCCTTCAGCTGGTATCCAAGAGGCAAGATGCTTCGTTGGAGCAAGTCAAAGACTGTTTGGGGACGCCCGTGAACTTGTCGCCAGTTATATATTACTTCGCCGTTAAGTTGAAGATAATACATCGGACTGTTTACGTCAACAAATGGAGGTACCATATGAAGGAGTAACGGATTGATCGGGTTTTCGAAGAGCTCTGAAAAGAGCTCCTGATCACTGACGTTTTCCATGTTTATATTCATTGCGCGATCTGGTCGGCTATTCGAATAAGTCAGCCGGAACAGTAACCTCAGTTTTAAAATTCGCGGCAATTGTGAACCATTTTACACACGAGTGGCTTTTTTGAATGGGTTTTGTTTTAGTCTTGGTTACCATTGTTATTCGGTCGTAGGCTTGAAACAATAGCCCACTTGCTCGAGACGCGCCATTTTCAAACACAACTACAACTAGCAGTTTTCAAACCGGAAAGAACAGTGGTTCCCGTTGACCGATTTTTAATCTTCAAACATATTTTGGTAGAAAAAAGATAAATTTTTCATTTGCCGTTCGTGGGTTGGCGAAAATCAGTAGAACTTTTTAGAAATGTCGTTTTGAAAACAGCCTCCATACAAAAAAAGGCCAATTTTGCTGTATTTTCAAGTGCAAAAGAACAGTCCTTACACTTGTTCAATTTTGTTTGTTTTAGCCTTTAAATGTAGATATAGCATTCTTCAAAAAGCCGCGCGTGGGTTGGTAGATTTATACTTCTTGAAACCAGAAAAGCAAGTTTAATCAACGCTACTGAGCCAATTTTAGCCCTTTCTTCTCTTATTGCGAGCGTTCTTGCATTCAAATTTGCCACTTCGCTGATAATGAATATTTAATGATGTCCATGCATTCTGCCCCATGAAACTTTAACCACGTACAAATTGCAAGGTTTTCATCGATTTGGCTCAAATTCGCACAGGACGTGCCCCATGTGACTGCATTATATATACCAATTGTTTGTTTACAGCTTTCGCACAGCAGATTGGAAAGGTCTTAGGGAGGATCTTGTTAAGATTCCATGGGATGCGATCTATTAAATGAGCTCTGTGGATGATGTGTGGTAAGCATGGAGGACATTAGTTTCCCAAGCTGTAGAACATAATATTCAGAAGAAGTTGATTAAATGTTGACGCCATATGCCTTGACTTAACTCAGACTTGAAGAAATTTTTGCACAAGAAGCAAAGACTCTGGAAGAAGGCGAAATTCTCTGGGGATCAAGCAAAATGAGCCAACTATTAAAAAATTTAGCAACTTGGTGAAAAACAATAGAAACAAGCCTATTTTGCATATGTCAAAGACCTCACAGTTTCATTAAACACCAGTCTGAAACGCTTTTGGTCTTTTGTGAAATCATGTACAAAGAAACAGAGCACACCCGGTTGTATCATATATGACAGAATGCATGCATTAACTCCAGAGGATAAAGCAAACGTATGTAATCAATTATTTTGTTCGACATTTAATAAAAGGATCGATAATCTGTCTTCCATATGAGAGAAACCTTTGTCGGCCACATGACTGGCAGCCCAGTTTGATGGCTATGACCTTTGTACCTGCTTGTATCTAGACCACGAAAACTCAAGCAGCTATGAGGTGTGGCATTAAACTGATCAACGTGATTGGGCTTGTGTCACTATGGCAGAAAAGTGGGTGCACGTGAGTGCCCCTAAACTTACAAAATTCTGTGATGGCTTGAACTGGGCATAAGCAAGAGATCCTCTCATGCTATTGAGATATCAAATGGATGACGGTCGGTATTGTGGTGTTGTGCTTGAAGTTTGTTACCGTTATTGTAATCATGCGAATACTACCTTGTTGTGTGAGAAAGCGCAAATTACTGCATTGAACTACTGCACTGCCAGAAGTCGTGCTCTTGGCCACTAGCTCCCTGATTCGAAAAAACCATAAAAGGCTAGTGAGAACATCACAGAGAATAGAGTATGTTGAAAAGCCAAAGAGTTGGTATGAGTGAGTGATCCCATGAGCTTGTGGAGCTTGAACCCTGATGACCCAAGGCTGTCAACAACTTATTCATAAGAAAGGCCTTTGTAGGATCACACAAACCCTTTCATTTGTAGGGTTACATAATAAGGTGATAATGCAGTGGGTAAAATATTATAGCAAAGTTCTTTAACGTCTAAGAGCTATTGCGGTATATGTGTTCATGATCTGTTTTAGGCCAAAAAATAACCATGTTTTGACCCATCTTTCCACCAAAATATTTTAAAAGAATTAAACCTCTCTGGCTCAAAATGCTGGTGCATTTAATATCATGTAATTAGATTGCAATGATACCATTGAGATTTCAAAAGATGTTTTGGTTTAGTAACAAATGCATTTTAAATATAATGCCTTGAAGGAATTGTTGGACCAAAAGGATTTTAGGGTTGAAATAAGTTTGAAAATCGCCGATGTGGCGTTGTTTCAAAAGTTTCTTTAGCTACTATTTTGTGAAGCTTTTATCGGTTAATAAATACAAGCAAAGAAAATTCTGCAAAGTTTAAAACGTGCATGAGATTTTAGGGGACAAAAACATGCTATAAAACTGAGAATTACTGCAAACATTTAGAAAAACTCAGCAGGTCAAAGTTACCTAGGAAATGTTCAACATCAGAAAACTGACTTCTTAGAAGAGGTAAGAAATAGGGTTTTATCATATTTAGACAAGTTTTGTTTGACACAGAACCAAAACTAAATTAATTTAAATTTCCCTAGTCTTCTACAACTAGAGCTGTCAGGTGCAAGTTTTCTGAATTTTAGCCTCAATGCGCAGCAAAGTAATACTCAGAGTGTAAGGAGAAATTAAATTTCATGTTGGGTCATAAAATAAAATTTATACACTGTAGACAAGTTAGATACACTTTGTAGACCGTATCGAAAACAAAGGGTTTACTTGCGGCCTTCGCTAATCAGACATCATTACAAGAATAAACTCGTAAAAAGAGAAAACATACCTTTACATTTTCTGTTGTTTGATGAACATTTAAAAAATTGGTTGAAATCTTGAACAAAAGAGACAATGCTCGAAGTTGTGGCCACGAACAAACCTTCTGGAACATCAGTCCTACCACTAAAAATATCAAAAACCAAATGCTTCTATCAGGGGTATCTTTGTCAGTGTGAATAAATAGGCTGGGATGAAAACAACACAATATGGCAAAAGAATGCTAATGTCAGTTCTCACATACATGAGCAGTTGAATAAATAGAAGTTCACAGAACTTATGAAAATCGCATAAATCAGTAGTTTACAAGCATATTCATAATCAAGATAACACATTGCACACACAACCAAAAACTCACCATTTCTCCTCCTTTACCTCGTGAATCACATGGGCTTCATAATCAGGGTCTGATGAAGAAGATCCTTGAGTTTGACAGATTTGGGACGCTCGGTCAGCTTTTTCAGTCGTGAATCTTTCGTAGATTCCTTCTGATTTCAGTTGACGCTCTACGTCCTTAGCACTTTTCAATGTCTTTCCACCTGGGTTTGAGTAGCGAAAGTAAACCTTAACTCCCGAAGAAGACTCCCTCTCCTCTTGTTTGATCGTCCAGCCAGCTTCCCTCAACTTTTCAAAATCGAGTGCGATTCTCGATGTGAACCAGAACCCTGAGCCTCGTTAGCTTTTGCCGACTTCTCGTTCGTTTGTTTCGGTCGTTTTTTCGGTGGCATCACTCCAATTTGTTCTCTTTTCTTTTGGTTTTAGTCTATGAGATTTTCTAGCACGTTCAATTTCTCGCTTGCTTCAATTTCGCTTAGCTCTAGTCGCGTTCATCTGTCAACACTAATAGTTGGATGCCGTTGCGGGTGCCGTTGCTATGCAAAGGCGTCATTGTTTGTAATCGCTTTTTATGATTGGTTTCGTGGGAAAAATAGCACCCCGTAAAAGGAAAGAGGGGTAAAAAACAGGGCCGTTTTGGACGATATACCGCTGGAAACTGTTATTGTAGGCCTTGACAAGATGGCTGCCATTGAAAACGATCGAAGGAGAGCTTTCGGACTGATATTTTTCAAATTAAGCTTGATTTTGTGTGTCAAAACAGACGGTGCTTCAAATGTGGGGATTTTTCATTTCATTTTCTTTTCGTAGATTAAATGGAAGGACTTAAAACTTGGCAGACATAAACTACGCATGTGAACGAAGTTTTTTGTGGGAGTACGTCAAATGCCTTCGAATTCAAGACTCGTAGTAGTGTCGCCAATTTCATAAGTACACATAATCACATTTCTAGACATATTTTTTCTGTTTTACATTTCCTTGACGTACTCCCACAAAATTTTAGTTTTCAATGTTGTGCATCAATTGGCCAAACCTTTCTAACGTGGAAGGAATATTCTTTGAGTTACCGTAAAAACTCATGTATAAGCCACACTCGTATATAAGCCGCACCCCCAACTTTTGAGCTTGATTTTGAAAAAAAGAAAACTCTTTAAAAAGCGCTGAGCAAAAGAAAGTGATTACTTGTACATTGTAACCTTGGTCAAATCTGATGCTGTGTATTTGCTGCGAGCTAAATAACTCTTGAAATACCTTTTACAAGCTATTCTTCAATGGAATTTGCGATATCCTCCTAAAGAGAGGCTCTTTAGACAAGATGTTGCCTTTATTGCTAAAGGTGATAGTGGAAAACGATGAAATTCAAATGGAAATCCGAGCAAAACAATCTCTGACCGATCGATGCAAAATGATTGCTTAGTAACCACGCAGTCATTTAAGAGTCTGGACACGAGAAATACACTTTGATTGGCTAGCTAAAAACCGATAAGAAGCCTGGGCCGAGTCACGTAGATTGATCAAATTGAATGATCGAACGAACAATAAACAACATGGAAAAGTTCCATTTCACATCAGCTGTGTGTGGATACCATGTTTATAAACATGTATGGAAGCCTTCAATTGGTGAAAAACTTGTTGCTTGACGCGAGTTTAACAATCCTATGGATAAACACGCGGTGCAAGTTGTGAAGAACACCGAAACAGTCGGTCATTTGCCCCGTGAGTTCTCATGAATAGCGTGGTATTTTCTTGCACATGGCGGAGAGATCAGTATTGAAGTGATCGGTCGCAGAAGGCATTGTAAGCAGCTTTGTGGAGGAATGGAGATTCCATGCCAGTTAGAGTTTAGCTGCGCAAAGGAAGTACAAATGAATCGCTTGAAAGAACTACTCGCGAAGAAGATTCAGGTTTAAAACCTGAAGAGACAAACGCTCCTTTGGGAGCCACTACTTCTATCAAAAGCAATGATCAACAACAGCAACAGGTTTCAAAATGTTGAATGTTTATTTACTTACGTTTTTAGGTGCTATATCTGACCCCTAACTAGGCAATTAGCCCCCTCTGAAAGCAATGGTCTCGTATAAAAGCCGCACCTGCCATTTTGAGCCCAAAATTTCAGCAAAAAGGTGCGGCTTATACACGAGTTTTTACGGTATATAGAAAGAAGAAAACCGAGGGGATTTCGACCACGCCCATTCAAATATCAAATTTCAGGGCCAAATTCAATTCTTACAGAATGATATTGTTTTTTGAAGAAAATACATACAATAACGTTTTAGATGTGAAAATGTGACTAACTTTGGGACAGTGTTTTGACCGATTTGATGCATGTAAATATGGGAGAAATATGCAAATTACCTCCAGGAATACCTTAACCAATCATTATTTGTCAGTGAAGTTTTTACATTCTGTATTGTTTCATTGTCACAGTCAGATGATGACAGTTTACTTATTGTTACAGATGTGTCGCATTCCCCTTTGAACTCGATAATTAAGGAGATGGGCTCCTTTTGAAGTTGCACACCTATTATGGCAAGAATATTTGTGACCTTCCATAGGAAAACACGTCTTATTGAAAACAGTGTTTTTAGGGTGTTTGAAACGCCTCACAAACGGGGTTTGACAGCGTTTCAAACGCTTCGCAAACTCTTTTCAAACGCTTTGCAAACCCTTCGCAAGCTCCTTACAAACGCTTGGAAAGCATTTCAAACGCTTTTCAAACCCTTTGCAAACGCCTGTCAAATGGTTTGCAAAGCGTGTCAAACGCTTCTCAAACCCTTTGCAAATGCTTCTCAAACCCTTTTCAAACGCCTCACAAACCCTTTGCTAACTTTTCGCAAACCCTTTGCAAACGCTTCGCAAACCCTTGGCAAACGCTTCTCTTGAGCACCGGCGGAACTAGTCCGCAAGGAATAAAACGCGCTTAGCAATGATTAGTTTTCAATACCTTACCGTCAGTAATTAACTGTTCTTTTAACATAAGTAGCAAGATAAAGAGATTTACATATAGTTATTCAGTATGATGGGAAAGTGCAGAAATGTATGTAAAATGCACGAGCGTGCGATGTCGGTTTGTGTTTTGGTCGCCTGTGTTTACGATTTATCAGCTGATTTGACGTGAATGAAAACCTTTCGCCGGTCATACAAGCAAATGTTCACCGTAGTTTTCTCGCAGACACAAAGAGAAAGGTAAAAGATGAATTTTAAATTTTACATCTTAAATATTATTTGAGCATTATTTTGTCGAAATTTCGATCCAAACATTGCGCGGCGAAAACAAACAACCGACAAGCCGAAATTTGCGTAATAGCTCGACGGTCGTGATTGTTTACGCTTGACAGATTTCGCGAATGAACCTTGTCACGAATTCGCTACATCAAACAACCGGGTGTTATTTTTAAAATGTACTACATAAATATGTTTACAAATTCGGAAATAAGCTTGTGCCTTGCTGAAATTGTCAAAAGTATGGCTGCGGAATTTACCTGGAAAGTTTACTAAGCTTATCTATTGTAAACTATCCCGCATGTTCAGTTTCGACGTTCATTGATTCGAACAACCTGAAATGTATGATTGACACTACATGTTGCCATTCATGTAGAGTTGCAATTAAAAGCTCCAATTCTTTCACTAAGACGCATCAAGGTTTTGGTGCGACTAGATTCGCAGAATCTGGTTTACAAAATTGTCTAATTTCCTTATACAGATAATTCTCCCTTTCTAAATCCAGGCCTAATGGTTTTATGACAGGAGGAAGCGTATAAGGTGGAAGTTTTGCTTGATCTTTTAGTAAGTCAAACTCTACTTCTTCAGAGTCAGCATAACGCTTACAGTAAACCCGCCCTGGCGCGTCTTTACTGAAGCGAAAATGATGATAGCCCTTTACTCCTGCCAATTTCTTGAAGTAGGGATCAAGAAAACTTACCCAGTCGTAAGTAGGAACTATAACTGAACCGTCATGAAGTCCACAGAGTTGTGTGACATTCACGCCTGTGACAGTCGAGTTGTCGATCGTACGGGCCAACTCGAATAGGTCCGAAATAAAAGTTTTTCGGACCGCCTGCTTAGCCAAGCCAAAACACCAGTCTGGAGAGAACTTGGTGTGACCAGCAACCAGAAATGAATACAGAATGTTCCAGTGCAAACCAACAATTATTCTCCAGGCATAGTACCAAAGAAAATAATTGTTTTTATTTTGACCAGAACAGTTGTCCGGGTGAATGTAGGCATCTGTTTCGCCAAGCCCGAATTTCCCAAAATAGTAATGAACCAAGCTGATAGTACTGTTGGCTCCCTTACCTGTGAGAACTGACTCGTCAACTAAGAAATTTACTTGACGAGGAATCGCTTCGCAGCAGACACCAAAAATAGCACATTTCCGTGGTGTTTTGAAATAAATGGGTCCTGGCTGCAAGGGATTACTTGGATAGTGGACTTGTGCATAATCGTACGAATAATGCATCTTGCCCTTCAAAGAACAAGGAGGGTTGTTCTTTGGAACGATCCCTTTGTTTGCAGTCAGAACCTGGTGTGCGGTAGGCTCTACGGCTTTTACAGTAGTTCTGTAGAAGCTTCGCTCACTACTTGACCTAAACAAATGTTCTTCCTGAGCGCGTACGACTGCTGATTTCGCGTGCTCAGGAAGATTTGCTGATCGGACAATTTGAGTGTTATTATGTTGACAAGTAAAACATAAATCACTCATTGGCCGCATGATAACTACATGTGGAGTTAGCTGATTCCAAAGTTCCATGAACTTTGAGTACCCAGTAGGTGTTTGACTTTGTGCCTCCATTGCAGTTGAATAAACACGCTAAACAGAAGCTTTTGACATGTGAGAAGGCAAAAGTCACACATCAGTACGCTTGAAGCCAGGAACACGGCCGGGCAAAACAAGCGCATGTTCTTCAGCATAGTTGCTGATGAACGTCGAAACTTGTTTAGTAGCCTCAAAAGAGCAGGTCTTTTTAGGCAGCCTACCTTTGTTTCCGTGAACACGTAAAGTAAGACCAAAGGCCCTATAATGTTCACACAGATTTGAGTAGCGCTCCCTACCAACTGCATGCAAAAATAAGTACGTTTTTTTACAGATTTGGCGGCCCATGAAATAAAAGTTACAAGCAGTCCGCTTTCGCTTTCTACCTTTAACTTCGTCCCTACGCAAGTGGCAATGTAAATGAAAAAGAACAATTAAATCTAATTTTTTCTTACTCAACTGTAAACAGTTTGCACGGCTTTCGAGAACATCGCTGAAAGAGAACTCTGAACTGCAATGTTGCATCTTCGGCCCAAACTGACAACCGCATCCATTACTCAGAAAGTTTCTGATTGTCTGTAGCTCATCGCTGTCACTGTCTCTGAGATCAAGGCAATTGTCTCCCGGTGAGCAATCATCTTGGCCTACAGAAGAAGTGTCATGCTCTGAGCAAGTGCTATCAGAATCTGACGAATAAGAATCGGCATCGTAGTCAACTTGACCTTGTACTTCAGCTGAACTTGTCCAATGGAAGTACTCGTCAACTACCGCATTCAGATCAGCTTGAATAGACTCCTGATTTGCTAATATACAGGTGTCTAAACCCACTGAGTCCATGGCTTCTAAAAAAGCCGTTATACAATGAAATAAAAACAAGCACTAAATTCTTCTAACCTGATTTAAATCCGCCGCGGAGAGAGGTCCAGGAGAAAAAGCATGTTTTCACTTTTTCTTGCCAATTTATAGCCACTTCGACTGATGAGAATCGAAAGTAATTAAATTTAGGATCGAAAGTAACCAATAACAAGGGGTTTCATAAGACCTCCTGTTTCCTCACGGGTCTGCAGCGAGTATTCGGCAAGGCGGAATAACACTCTTCATGTAAAATGAAGCGCAAGCACAAGAATTCACGCGTGAAAACACGAAAAAAATCGAGTACGAGAATAAGGATCAAAACGTTTTGACTATGTGACTGTATGTTTAACGATGTTCCACTGATTCTTGTGCTTGCGGTGATGTGTAGACAGAAATCAACCAGACAATGAATTAACGAATAATGAGTCTTTATTAAAAAACAGTTACATTTTCAACCATGGAATCTGCTTATGAGCTGATATGACAATGGATTAACGAACGAGTTTTTATTGAGAAACGGTTACATTTTCAACCATGGAATCTGCCGAGCTGAGAGGAGTAACAGTTTGTTTTTTGAGGTACCGACATTTGTTGTTAATTTTGTTTTTAATGTCACTCCATGTCTTTGATACTTCGCTGACCTCAACAGGATACACAAAGAATACCAACCCTAGAAGAAATGAAGACAGATTAAAATCCGGACTAATTTGACCGATTGCTTTACGATGTTAATATATGTAAGAAAAACGTCCTTGAGATGCGTGACACTCGACGAAAATTAAAATTAATAAGTACGCGTGCTGTGTAAATTCTTTTAGACGGCACGCGTTCTCATTATTAGGAGAGATTAAGCTTGACGTTATACGACAAACGTGACCTTGCCTTTCATTTTGTTATCTCTTTATCAAATTCTTAAATAAATGCTTCAGAAAAATGGAGAAAAAATCGTACATTCATGATTAACACATGCTTGACGGGCAATGACAAAAAGGGACTGCTTTTGTCTATGTTAACCCTGACCTAAAGTAATTAAAAATGAAACTCACGCTTTATGAGATCCAAGCGTCTTCCGTCAAGCTGACCATTTCCATGGTTCCCTCCACAGTTAGATGAAGACAACTCTTCTTTTGAGAACAGATGCTGTACCAACTTGAGCGCCAGAAGGTGTCGTTTATTGCATTGCTGGATGGCCTCAATCGTCTCGCCAATCAAGTGATGTGGCACGCCGTAACTTAACAGCAAGTCCGGTGTCATGACTTCAGTCGTTCTTTCCTCGACATTTGGTCGCTGCGGCTGAGGTGTGGAAGTCTGCAACGAACGTTCCAGTGTTGGAGAATACACAGATTGTTCTGGCGGAAGCTCTGAGCGAAGACTCTCAGCACTTTCAGTCAAAGACAACTAAAATAAAGAGAAAATGCACTTTTACTGAAAACCAAGCAGTCAACTATATCAAAACATCAGAATAATTCAGCTTGCAGGATAAGCAAAAACTCTGTATGCAGGGGTATTTTCGTTACTTCGACCTACTTCAACTCGCTTGATTACATTCAAAAAGGAAAAAAAGTACTCTCCGTTATGCAATACAGCCCAACCCACAGTATAATTTAATAGAACTTTTTAAATTTACTTACCATGGAACTAAGTGCCATGCTTTCCTCCATGGAAGATAATCTCTTTTGGATTTCATCGACACTCGATGTCAGGGACTGGAATTGCGCGTTTACTTGGGCTGTCAATGTCAGCAAACTGTCCTGCATGCTAACCAGTACCTAACAAGAGAATCGATATTTGTTGCAACTCAAATCATTTCGCATTTATGCCAGAGGGTTTTCGTTTCTGAGAACTATAAGCGTTGCTAGCGTAGTTAAGCTAATAAGAACTGCATATTCTCAAAGAACCAACTGTTGTTTGTTTTAAAATTGCACGTAAATTTTAAATGGTATCACGTTTTAACGCCACTGCTTGTATACATTCAAACCGAACTTATAAACGAATTCACAGGTGAAGATTATCATCGAAACAAGGAAAAGTCATATCTACAAAGATATTTTTCTTTAGAGAATTGACTCGTCTTTCCTGTTTTTACGCTACACAGCGTGAAAGAGAAACATAAACTTGTCCGAGAACGGTATCTAATAATTGTATACGCTTACCTTCCGCACATCATCGCTGACGTTTGCTTGGATCTGCTCCTCTCGGCGCTTTAACTCCGCATCTTTCCGCTTAAATCCCTCTCTCAAGGTGGCTCTCTCCTGCTCAAGCTCTTCTTTTAGTTTTTTGGCTGCGTGTAGTGCACTGTTAAGTTCTCTTTTGGGCTTCAACGGGGATGGAGGGACAACTGCAATCGGTACCTCTTTTGGTGCAGGTGGTGCAGGGTTGGTAATCGGCGAAGCGGAAGGTGATACTGCTGTTTGGAGCGGTCGGACGTTAGGTGCAGTGGTTTGTTCAGTGGCAAGTCTCTTTCTCCTTTCCTCTCCCCAGCCATTCACTTGCGTGTTTTGCTCGTCTAGAAACTGCTGGTACCGTTCACTTTCACCAGTAGTCTGCGACGCATTGCTTGCAGGCACGTTCTCTTTGTTGACAACAACATCAGAGTTAGCTGTGAAAAAAAAAGAAAGAAATTACTGAGTTATCCTACCCAACCATGATCTACGTGCAGTTTGAATTAACATCAAGATCGATTCACGGTGTTTTCGATTGGGAAATTCAGATTTGGATTTTAAGAAAAACACGAAAACCAAAAACGGATTTTGCCGTAAGTGGAGTTCACCTTGAGGAAGAGAAATTAACTTAGTGTCAATAAAAAAAATACCTTTTCTCTTCTTGGGACTCCAATCTTTGCAAACAATAACATTGTACCAGCGGCTGCTCCACTTCAGCTTTACTTCTTGTCCAGAACGCAACGCTCCTTCTTCAGGCTTAATATCCTTTCTTTTGGCATTTTGCTTAACTCCATTCCACTTATCTTTTGTCACCCACTGTATCAGAATCTGGTCGTTTTTTCCCATGTTGATGATCGCGAATATTCGTGTTTCGAGTACAAGCGTATTCTAACTGTGCACATGCAGGTTACTGGTCTAATTTATAGTGATAGCCCACTTAAACGTTTAGCATTGCGGACAAACAGTTATTGTTTTCATTCAAAAGTTGTGTGATTGCTTTTAAATTACTTTCCAGTATAATAGAAGCCAAAACAAAAAATTGAATTTTTATAACATACAACAAAGCTACTTCACAATTATGTTATTCACTCAAATAGAGTTTGATAGAAGATTGCATAAACAACACCCGTAGCTATTGAAAACAAGGCCATTGTTTAATATACAATTTGTGATTCGTGTGCGATGCGTGTTACTTCATTAGGGTGTTTCATAAAAGAAAACAAAGAATGTGTGAAAGAAAACAAGGCGGGAGTGATTCAACTTCTAAACACAAGTAATCCTTTCACCACTATTTTTAAGGCGCGCGCGTGCGTGTGTGTTTTATTTAAGGAAAAAAGAAGGAACAAGTCAACCTCTTAAGAAAATGTCTTATGTTGCTAGTTTTATATTAACGGCATGTTTTTTGGTTATGGATTTCCTGCTGTTTCATGTGCCGGGCGTGTTACTTCATTAGCGTTTTTTTTTCGTGAAAGAAAACAAGGCGGGAGTGATTCAACTTGCAAACACAAGACATACATGGAGTGATCTTTCCACTTTGTATTTTTTTCAAGTCGCACGCGCATGTTTTCTTTCTCTTCTTTTTTTAAAGGAAAAAGGAAATTTGGCAACAGAAGTCAAACTAGTTTCATGTTAGTGGAATTTTTTTGAAAATGCTTTGACTGCTGTTTTATGTGCCGCGCGTGTTGCTTCATTAGCGTTTATTTTTTCGTGAAAGAGAACAAAAGACGCTATTTAGAATGACAGCTTTATTTTATGATCAAACATGTTGTCCCCGTACCAAAATTTGTGGCCTGACTGAGCGAGATTATGGCCCGATTCGGACCATAATGCTATTTTTGTGGCAAAAACTGAGCGAGACAAGAGGATTTTGTCTCTCCAGTACTACTGGTCGAGACATTTGTCTGGCGTGTTTATCGCCGATCATATGGCGTTAACTAGCGTGATAGAGTACAAACCGAATTTATTCGCTTACAGCGCACTACCGAAACATTTTTCAGGGTGCGTTATCGTTGTAATTCTGGCTAAATTCATTTTACAAGTACGTAAAATTCGGACATGACTTTTGTCAGGTCTGGTTATCGGCCATAATCTTGCCGATCGGCGTGACACCTCATACCATAAAAGTATGCGCTAAATGCGAAAACTAAAATATAACAGGATCGCTCTTTTGCATCAAAAGATTCATTTCAACACGGTTATTCTCGCCCAGGTTGCATTTTTGTTCAGTGTTCAGATTTCGCTAGAGGCCTTGCAGTGTTCACATTGCGTGCGACGAAAAACTCCAAGGTATGTCATGCCGCACCACAAGTCTGCGTCTGCTCCTACGTACCATACAATATGCTTCAAATTTCCCGTAATGTACCCCAAAGAACTCCTTGGCATTTTCGTCTAGGTAGTTTCTACTATTCTAAACTGATTTGGGTGTTGATACACGTGAAGAACAGTAAAAGGGTAAAAACTGTTTGGCCACTTCGTGACAACGCAACTTGAAATCTGACCTTGAAGTCATTTGGGATAATACGAGAGTTCAATTGATTGGTCCACGCTGAATAAACATATCAAGTTCTGCGCCTGTTGCAGAACTCGACCGATTCTTTGAAAGCGGGAAAATCTCATCGTGTCTTCTTTTCGTGCTGTGTTTGTGTCGGGAAAACATCAACTCATTCTTTGCTGGAGGAAGAAAATCTTCTTCCGTGTCTGTGATTTGGAATGGAATGTGTAACGGCGGTGTGTTTGTGCCGAAAGGGTTTCGATGTTCTTGAAGAGATAATTTTAAAATGAAGGGATTTCGTGTTAATATGCAGCTAGTGTAATCTTAGTACCACAAGAAATGGAAGTAGTTAAGGCTTGATCATTGAGGTGAGCTTGTAACTTTAGCTAGATGATTGTCACAATTAAGTAGATCAACACACCGAAAGTTTGATTAACATACGAATTGTTGCATGTATGAATGACCTTATCGTTCAATTTTTATCGCTCCTGTCAGCCTGACTATTGTCAGGTTCTGTCTCGCTCATTAGCGAGACATTTTTAGGGCCAGAATCTCGACCGTGTCTCGCTCAGAAGTTTCGTACGGGATCACTATTAGAAGCAAACGACCGATTGTCAAAACCACCGAAGCCGAATAAAAACGCTCCGAAGGGTTTAACGTACTGAGGTTTTATGAAAATTATAACTAAGATGGCTTTTATTAGCATACAAACCCTTAGGCAAACGATTTCAAACTCTTTGCAAACCCTTCGCAAAGCCCATGCACACGCTTTGCAAACCCTTTGCAAACTCTTTTCAAACGCTTTACAAACTCCTTTCAAAAAGTTTACAAACTCCTTTCAAACGCTTTACAAACTCCTTTAAAACGCTTTCAAACGCTTTACAAACTCCTTCCAAACCCTTTCAAATGCTTTACAAACCCTTTTAAAAGCGTTTCAAACTTTTTCCAAACCCTTTGCAAATGTTTTGCAAACCCTTTGCAAACGCCTTGCAAACGCCGTTTGAGGGCGTTTGAAACACCGTTTGGCCCAAATTGAAATGTTCGATAAGACGTGTTTTCCTATGGAGGGTCACATTTTTGTGTCAGTGCCTGCATAATTTGAGCTTCCTTCAGCATCTCACTGGTATTATGGTTGAGAGACTGCTTTTCAACCACCTGTATTTCTAGCCGGGCGAGTGTTTCAGAAGGCATTGACCATATGATCCTTCTCCCAGTATTACGTTCTTTCCATTGACTGGACAAAGTTCAGTGGGATCAATTAAATTAACGTTTGAATGTTTGGTACAGGAAGGTACTGATTTGGCATTCCTGTCAATAACCTAGAAAATGAAGTGAAATACTCTCATAAATTGCAAATGCTAGATTGTATCATTGGGGCGCCTAACTACATTAAATTTGTATTATTATTACTTTAGGTCCCCAGTTTGCAATATAGCTGAAATTATGTTATCACTATAATTCTAGTTACAGTGTACGTTGGAGAAAAAACAAACAAATAAATAAATAAATATACAAACAAAATAGAGAAAAATTGTAGTTTAATCTCAATTTAGAGAATCAAGTGGCTCGTTGGTTTCTCATGCTAACTAGGGAAGACATTTTTGGGAGTATTATACTCGCCTCCACCCCCCTCCCCCACCCCCCTCCCCCACCCCCCTCGATTGGATGCCAGTATCATAAAGGCTTTTGTTCTTGGGCCATCGTAGTTTAACGAGGAATAAAACACAAGTAGTGGTGATAAACATATTAAACTTATGCATTTGAATAACTTGACGTTTCGTATGCTACGCAACGTACATTTTCAAAAGTGGAATAAAGACTGTTACAATTTTTGAAAACTATATATGAAATGTAAATAAGGGGTCTGGAAACGAGATTAAGAAACATCTGTTTCTTAACAGTAAAACGATAAAAGCCTAAGCTTATTAATAAAGTATCAGCTTCTCACTGCTGACGTTTACATTAAGAGCTGGCTTAAGTTCTTGGATAAGCAGTTTCTTTAATTTTACAATGATAATCTGTTTTACCAGAAGCTAGAATATCAAAATGATCCCACTTGATGTTGTGACCTGTGGCTTTTATATGGTCGGCAATGGCTGGTGTGGGGTCATTCTTAGTGAGAGCCCTGAAATGTTCCGTTTTCCTATCATAAAGCCGTCGTTTTGTTTTGCCTATGTAAAAGTCACTGCAGTCCCAGCAAGCAACTTTATAAATGACCTTAGATTTTTGTGAACGATTTAGATGGTCCTTGTATTGAAAGAAAGATTTGATTCGGCGAGTGCTTTGAAAAATTATCTTAAGATTGACAAATGAATGGAAATTGTATACACATGATTTCAGATGCTTAGAGATTTGGTCACTTTGTACACCTAAGTAAGGTAATAAGATGATAATATCTTTCTTCAGAACTGTAGGGACGGGGCTACTTGGCTTGTTTCTGTTTCTGTTTAGGACGTCATTAATGCTGTAAGTGATAATACCTTGTGGGTGGCCATTTTGAAGCAGGAGTTTGCGAAGGTCATCAAGGGCAGATTTAAGCAGGAAAGCAGAGGAGCAAATTCGGTAACAGCAATAAGTAAGTGTACAAATGAGATTTATTTTGTACTTGCGTGGAGAGAAGGAATCCCATTTAGTATAAAGGCCAGTGAATGTCTTTTTCCAGTAGATGGATGTGGCAAAAGTGTTGTTTGGGCAGTGTTTGATGAGGATGTCTAAAAACGAATTTCATTGTCTTGTTCAAAATCAATAGTAAATTTGATGCTCTCGTGATGACTGTTTAAATATCGTAGGAACTCATTAGCGGTGTCTTTGCTGTCAAACATGGTGAAAGTGTCATCAATGTACGTATACCAGAGTGGATGACAGTATTTGGTGATTTTAAAAACATAGAGTGACATTGCCTAAAAAGTGAAACAGTAAACAAAAATTAGACAAGTGCATGTATAGCCTCAAGTGATGGGCCCACCCTCGCACATTCCCTTTTTGTCTACTAGAAGTTGAGGCAGAGGACTTGTACCTCTGAACATTTGAATTATCTGAACACCAGAATGCAAAATAGCTAAGGATCATGCTACCACAATGTTTTGCATTGGTATAAACACCACCAGGCGGTTTAACACTGTGCTGGTTATGCGTTTTTGACGTGTCTGAATACAAGCTTACTTTGGTTCTGTCCAAGGTCCTGGTTTTGTTTTGATCAACCACTAGTCTCCACTTTAAGTAATTAGTGCACGCCATTTCTTTCGCTCATGAGTACGCAGCTCTTTCCTTTTGTCTAAGAATTCCCATGGCCTCCCTTTTCTTTGCAGTCCGTAAGAGTTTCCTTTTGTTGCGTTTGTTTCTCATCCTTCGTTTTTCTTCAATTGTATTTTCATGGGTAAACTGTGGCATGATTCTCTCTGGAAACGACAAAATCGTTGCAAGTGAGCCTTTCCCGTGAAATCGGTGCACGAAAATATGTGTTTGTGTTTGTACAACCGCTGTGCACAATTCCTGCAGTTCACTAAAAAACCTGAGTCCACGGTTCAAATCCTTAGCGGATGGAGCAATTTCCAGATGCGAAGCCCGGAATTGCCTAGCAACGATGCACGAAATACTTAGTTTCCTTTCGAATTTTCCAGTTGTTCGTCAACAAACAGGGTTGGTACAAAGGACATTACTTACTCATTCACAAACAACAGCATGAGTTGCGAAGTGTAAATTCTGTTTATTGCAAGCTGGACAAATATGGTCCTGATTTATCGATCAGGAAGGTAAGAAACTTAGCTGCGTGCATTACAATATTAAATCTCGTAAGCTCAGTTTAATATCTGTTTCACAGTTAAGTCACACCTCTCGGAAAAACACAGCTCCTTGTATACATTGCTGTAGCATTAAAATCTCCTCTCCGGAGCCTGTAAGCTTATTTATTTATCCTAATAATGAACTCTGCCTTACATGTGGGTGTTGTAAATATCTTACATATCAAATTATATATGAAATTATACTAAATAAAGCTTGGCCTTACATGTACACTGTAGTTTAAATGGCTGAGATTAGTCCAGGGTTAAGATAGTCAGGGGTTAGGAAGTGAAGTCCATTTTCCACTCCCTCAGAAGGACTCTTGCATATTTAATTTTCCTTGTTAGCTGCTTACCCTCCTCATCTTGGTTCACATGAGCATAGGTTGGTAAATGGTTATTTTTCAGAAAATAGTCTTTATCCCATTCCCTGTGTGCTATATTTAACTCCCTTAGCTTTTTCAGAATGCCAGTCTGAATCTTTACCAGTTCATCCATAAACCTTTCATAACAGTATGTCTTTTGGATGTTTCTCATATTCACTTCTCATCTTGTCAAAAAGAACTACATCTGGAGTAACTCCAAGGACAACTGCAACACTCTTTCCCAGTGTAGTCTGAAGTTGACGGTCATTGCTGCCTCCCTTGAAAGAAAATTGCACAATAAATTCATGAGAGTTTTGTGGAGAAAAGGAAAGAAAAAACGTGTATGGCAAAATGGAAGTTTCCCTGTGCCACTAATTCACTTCAGGCATTGCTTCACTGAATTGCACTGAAGTAAATAATTTCAGTGGTTGGTTATATTATGTCAACAAAATACACAGCTGTAAAAACTGATGATAAAAAAGTTTGTATTTAATAGTATTTCCATTGTTCTCTTTGGAAGAGGATGGTAACATGGTTTCATGCTTGCACTAATTTTGGTGCTTTGAAATGTATTTGCACTCTAAAACTTAATGGGTCAGTACATGTCGTGATATTTTGTTGGTACAAGATACTTTCTATGTAAATGGTACAACTGCGAGTATGAACAGCTAATTATAAATGAAGATAATCAAGGCCATTATTTCCAATGTAATTTACTGCACTTCTCTCTGAAGACTTCATTGTCACAGTCTTGTCACTCTCTTGTGAGAGATTTCTTATAGATGGGTTGGCACATGGAGTTGCTAGGGTTTCGTTGTTTTCTACTCTCTTCTGCGGACCTTGGATTAAATTAAACTCATTATAATTAGAAATTTATTTGAGGTCTTGAGGCCGTAGCTGAACACTGGACAACTACTGGCACATGTCTTCTATTCAACAGTAATATTTTTTATAATGATACACGTGATATGAAGTGAATGGTGATCACATTTATAGAGGTCCATTTTGATCTCCCTTATTGTAAAAGGTAGAGGTTTAGAACCTGCTACATACATGCTAGTGACTTTATCTTTGGTGGCATTTAGAACAGGTTTGGGTACTGTGTTCCTAATTACTTCTTGCTTTCTGATATACAAGTAATATTATTTGTGACTTTAAAGTCACCTGAAAGTCTAATTTTGTGTCAAATAAAGTGTTTACCTGTCATGAGGGAGTCTTTCTGAACTTCATTGGTGGGTTGTGATCCTTGATCTACTATGTCTGGTTCCAGTGTTGTACAGACATCAGCTTCCACTTCCTGATCATTGTAGTTGTAGCAATTCTGATTATCATTACCCTTTGGACATAGAATGGATTCATCATCTGGAACAAGATTAAACATGATAACAGTCTCATTGTCAAGTTATAAAGGGAATAAATCACAGCTCAGGCTAAATAGTGATAAGAAACTTTTAATGCCGAGTTGGCACTCGCACACTACCAAAGTATATCCGTTGCACGAGGTTCTGCTCGTCACGAGAGTGCCTGATCACATGATGTGGTCACGCTTGTCACGTCACATCCCCTTCCCTTACAAAATTAGCAAGAACAAAAACAATAGGGTCCAACAATAAACTAAAGCTATTTCAAGTGTTTCAAGATAAGTCATAATCTTCAAGCCATGCTGGGGCACGTCTGGCTCTCTCTGAGCGTCTGGGCTGGAAAGCAGGTATGGGATCTTCGTTGACCGGGACAGATTCTGTGGCGGGGATTGAATCATTCACTTCAATCTCAGGGGTCTGGGTGTGGATCTGTCCTGGCAGGAACTCTGGTAAATCTGGTGGCTTGCTTTCATTCTCAGCTTGATGAGGCTCATCGATGGGGCTGCATGGTTCTGGTGACGGCTCCATAGTAGACCGCAGCTGGTGGCGGTTTCTACGGAAGCGCCGTCCTTCCACCTCAACTTCGTACGACCGTCGGGCAAGAGGGCGCGTGCAGTGGCCTAAGCTCCATTTCTTCTCCCCAGGCAACTTCATGCGGATTGAATCACCTGCCTTTAAGGGGGCAAGGTTCTTGATGCCTCTGTTGTACTGCTTGCACTGCAATCTTTTCCTAGCTGCTAGGTTACTCGTCGTCGTCTTAATGTCACTGTTTGGCCTGAGGAGCACTGCAGCTGTTGGTAGCAAAGTACGAGTGCGTCGACCCATTAGCCTCTGAACTGGCGAGGTACTGAACCCCTCACTTGGGGTGTTGCGCCAATCGAGGATTGCTAATAGTGGGTCTTTCTTGTCGTCCTTCGCTTTCATAAGAAGTCCTTTGCAGGTTTTCACAGCATTTTCCACTTTTCCATTTGACTGTGGATATCTTTGACTAGAGGTTCGGTGATCAAAATTCCACTCAGAGGAGAAACTCTGGAACTCCCGATTGTCAAATTCTGAACCATTATCTGTAATCAGTACTTCTGGAATACCATGGCGAGCAAATTGCACCTTGAGTTGAGTAATAACAGCTTGTGCTGTCTTCTTGTGGATCTCAACCACTTCAAAGAAATTGGACCAGTAATCAACCATGATTAGGAATGTCTGCTGTCCAAGAACAAACAGATCAGCACCAATTTTCTGCCAAGGGCGTGAAGGCAGCTCATGTGGCTGAAGCCCTTCGTGGGCCTGTTCTGGTCGGTATGTTTGGCAGATTGTACAACGAGACACAAAGTCTCTGATTTCAGCACTCATTCGTGGCCAATACAATATTTCACGGGCACGGCGAACACATCCTCCAATGCCGATGTGGCTGCTGTGGAGCTGGTTTAACATTTCCTTTCGAAGTGAAACAGGCACTACAAGCTGTTCTCCACGGAACACCAGACCTTGTGACTCTATCAGCTCGCCTCGCTCGTCATAGTATGGCTGAGCAGCAGGAGGGCAATTTTTCTTTTCGGGCCAGCCTTGCTTGATCACTCGGATTAGTTCCTGGATATCAGCATCTTCAGCGACTCGCTGTCGGAAGACATCTCGCTTCGGAGGTTCAACTCGAATATACTCTTCGTGATTCACCATCTCGAGTGCACGAATCTCACAAAACTCGGTCTGAGCCCCATCAGTGGTCTCCAGATATGCACGACTCAAGGCATCTACAATGTGCATGAGTGTTCCTTTCTTGTATTGAACTTCTAGATTGTACTTTTGTAGGGCCAGGCGCATTCGCTGCAGGCGCTTGGGTGATTTGTGAATTTCCTTCTTGAACACAGACTTCAATGGCTCATGGTCAGTCTCGACAGTGATTTTGTCTCGCCCATAGAGGTATTGGTCGAACTTGTCACATGCCCAAGTGATGGCAAGCATTTCTTTCTCGATCTGCGCATATCGAGACTCAGTGTCAGTGAGGGCACGGGAGGCATAACAGACAGGCTGACCATCTTGCAGCAGTACTGCTCCTAAGCCAGACTGGCTTGCATCGCATTGTACAGTGACCGGCTTGTTTATATCGTAATAACGGAGGACAGGTGCCTCTGTCAGGAATTTCTTGATTGTCTTCATGGCAAGGGAGTGCTGTTCTAACCACTGGAACTCTACATTCTTGTCCTCCAAACGTCTAAGTGGCTCTGTCATCTCTGACAAGTGGGGCATGAACTTAGCAAGATAGGTCACCATCCCCAGGAATCGCTTCAATGAAGTGACATCTTCAGGTTCAGGCATCTGCAATATAGCCTGAATCTTCTCTGGGTCAGGCATTAGCCCCTGAGAAGTGAGTAGATGACCCATGAATTTCACGCTTGATTGGTGCCATTTCACTTTTGCACGATTCAACTTCAAGTTCCACAAACGGCATTTCTCGAGAAAGGCGCGCTCATTTCTTGCAAGACTCTGGTTTACTTCATGTTCTGTATTGCCAAATCCGGCAATCAGGAAGTCGTCTGCAATCACTTCCACTCCTTCCAGGTCTTCGACAAACTCGTGCATTGTACGTTGCCAGACTTCTGGCGCTGATGAGATGCCAAACGGCATCCTATTCCATCTGTAGCGCCCAAACGGTGTGTTAAAGGTGGTCTTGTAACTAGACTCAGTGTCAAGACGTTTCTGCCAAAAGCCGTCCTTGGCATCGACAACCGTGAACTTCTTTGCTTGCGAAAGCCGGGTCGCGACCTCCTCCACTGTTGGCATTTGGTAATGCTCTCGACGGATGGCTTTATTTAAATCACGCGGGTCAAGACATGTGCAGCTTGTTGGGCTTGACAATGACCAACATACTGGAAACCCACTCGGTTGGTTCAGTTACAGGTGCAAGAATACCACTAGTTACCATCTCATCAAGTTTCTCCTTGATCTGGTTTCGTAAAGCAACTGGTACACGACGCGGAGGATGTACTACAGGTGGAACTGTGTCATCAGTGACGATGTGGTGCTCGCCTGGGAGGTCACCCAAGCCTTCAAAGACATCTTTGTATTCCTCTAGAATGTCGGCAATCCCTACTGTTACGGCAATGCCAACGCTGGGGGTATCCTCGAGACTACTGACGTTTGATGGGCTATCACAGTCATTAATTGTGATGAGTCCCAGTCCAATACATGTGCTGTATGATAACAGTGGGCCAAGGTCATCTTTTGTAATGTTGAATGGCAACACATTTCTTTTCTCATGGCGCCATGTAGGGAGCTCTGTTGACCCCAGTATCTTGTATCGTTCATTGGTGTAAGTTTTAATAAACTTGTGTGAGCAGCGCTTGACTTGTGCCAAATCCACATCACCGGTGGCACGCTGATAATCTTTCAATGAAATGAGATTGCACTCTGCACCTGTGTCTAGTTGGAATGTCACCTGACTTTGGTTGCCTTGCATGCCGACTTCCATAGTAATCAAAGCACGTGATCTACTTCCAACTTTACTTATACGAAAAACTTCTTCAGGTACTTCTTCTACGGTGTTTACCTTTGGGTTGGTTGCTCGGCACCTTGACTGAAAGTGGTTCTTTTGTCCACACTTGTGGCAAGTTTGGCCTTTTGCAGGGCACTGGCAATTTCCATGCTGATATCCACAAAATCTACATTCTGTTTGCTGGATGGGTGGGTCACGTGGCCTTCGTGTGTTCTGAGGTGGCTCATTTCTTTGTTGTGTTCTAACTGCACCAACTGACTCCTCTGTTCCACTGGCAAGCAGCTTTAATTGCTGACTAGTCTGTTCTGCCGCTTTACAAATGTCGATGGCTTTAGACAAGGTCAGGTCGTTTACTTGTAGAAGGCGTTCGCGTACTTTCTCATCTCGGACTCCAAGGACCAAGCGGTCGCGTAAAATCTCGTCCGGTGTGATTTCGTCGTGAGCACAGTTCTTCGCAATCACACGCAGCTCGGTCACGTACGCACTAATGCTTTCGCCTGGCTCCTGTTTACGATTATTAAAACGGTAGCGTTCGTAAATGACTTGAGTGCGAGGTTCGCAATATTCGTCAAATTTAGCTAAGACGTCTGTAATACTGTTTTCACTCTGGCCTTCGCCCCAAGCGAACGTATCAAAGGCTTTGACAGCTTCTTCGCCGATAACCGAAAGCAATGTTGACACTCGAACAAGATTCTCCTGCTTGTAAATTCCAGTCGCGATTTCGTACCTTTGCCATACTTTTTTCCATTGCTTCCAATTACTAGCCAGATTATCATCTACGACGAGCGGTTTAGGTGGCGGCAGGTTCATTGGAGGCAATATCAATGGAGCTACGGCTGACGTTCCTTCAGCGCCTCCTTCAGCAGAATCAGTCATCTCGCCAAATCCAAGATGGCGGCCACGCAGAACAAGCTTCCAATTTCGGTCGACGGTTTACTCACCAGTGTGGCGACGAATGTTCATCACATCATCCAGTAACGAAGCGTGAGAGCCACTCCTGACACCATGTCAAGTTATAAAGGGAATAAATCACAGCTCAGGCTAAATAGTGATAAGAAACTTTTAATGCCGAGTTGGCACTCGCACACTACCAAAGTATATCCGTTGCACGAGGTTCTGCTCGTCACGAGAGTGCCTGATCACATGATGTGGTCACGCTTGTCACGTCACACTCATCCTCTTCCTCTTGCAGATCATCTGGAATAAGAAGGTTGGCTGCTGCAGTTAATACTGGGATGTCTACTTCTTCATGGCTACCAATGCCCTCATCATTCAAGAAACCAGTGGCCTCTTTTGTAACTTTACCATGGTTATCTTCAGTCCAGATGACATGACTAGGAATGCACAACTTCTCAAGGCATTCATTCCAACACGTCTGAAGGTAAGACTCTTCAATTTTGTGATTGCTTGAACGGTAGTAATGAAGAATAGGACCTTCTGACCTGTCCTTTAAAGCACACTGTGAATCAAAGAACTCAATTCCCCCTTCTTTCTGACACCACCAAATACCTTTTCCTGGGAGAAGAAAATCAGCTATTCTTTGAAGATGGGCTTGCCAGGACCTGGCATGTTTCTTGATGACTAGTATAGGGATCATAGTGTTAGTGCGAAGACCAAGAGATTTTGCTAGCTTTGATAACTGTGACTCCTGCTTTGCCACTGTTGTTCTAGACTTTCCAAGCTGTTCTTCAGCCTGAAGGCGAATGAACAAATTTCCGACGATGTGGTCAGGGTGCCCATTTGAAGTTGCTGATGTAATGGATTTGACTGTGTTGAACATGCATTCTTCCTCTTCTGTATTTGCTGTTTTCCCACTGACAAGCCTCAGCTGTAGAGGAGCATGAGCTGTCAAGTCATGGAAGTATGTGCCATAGAATTTCCTTGTTATCTCATTTAATTTGAACCCAAGAACTTCTCGACATAAGATGGCATGATACCACGTGCTGTTGTGTAGGCGGAGAACATTTCTTGGACATCTCTGGTCATCACCTTTGTACAGAACTTCTTGAATGTCAACAAGAGTGTCAACTAAGGCCTGAACTTTGCCATCAACAACTCCTTTGATTTGATTTGAAACATTTATTATGGCACATCGGTAGTCAAATGCTTGCTTGGTTTCTTTGCCACCAATAGTTAATGCAATTGTTTCTTCAATGAGCTTTTTGTGTTCAGCATTTGCTATGTGACTTGGCAGTTCCGTGAGGACACTCAATATGGTTTGAAACATCATGCATTGGCTCACACACAAGAATTTCGTAATCTTCAATGTTTATAGCTATAAGATCTTCTGTTGGGTTTTCAAACAGTAAAGCTGGTACACGTTGAACACCTTGCAGTTCATTAGTAAGATTATCTTCCAACTCCTTTTTTGTGTCTCCTTGAAAGATTTCTCTTGACCCTAGCTCACGAATCAGATGTTGTTTCTTTAAATTGCTTAGTGGCTTTGATTTTTTATTGACAGAGTTCCTGCCGATGAGACCCTTTAATACACAGTCTTGGTGATCCTTCAATGATACAAACTTGCATTTGAAAGTGTGGTCCAGCTCAAATACACGGCTTGCATGAACACCACATCCAGAGCAATAATAATGACCTCCCTTCTGCTGACCACTTTTAAAGTTCTGGGCTGGCGAGTCACCATGGAAGAATCTCATCTTGTTGTTTATTTCTACCGTGCATCCTTCTTTCTCAGTTGTGAGGTTTCTTTGAAGGTGCTGGAGGCAGCACGACCTGCTTTCTACATAGGCAAGTTGTTCTGTATCACTGCTATGGCATCTCCCAACAATGTAAATTTCTGGTTTCTCCACTTCTGTCTGAACATCAACCTCCTCCCCTGTTTCCAATTTATACTCCAGGTTTGTAAGATGCACAGCTGGGTCATAAAGGCAGGACACCATGAAAAGGATGTGCCCATGATTAGCTAGTGTTGAATGGTGATGCCATATTTGCAGGTGACGTGTCCGTTCCATTTTTTTCAGTTTTTTCCTCATTTTTGTCAGACCATCATTTTCATCATACTCATTCAACTCCTTTAATCTGGAGACCACTTGTTCTCTGGGCATCTCCTCATAGAATTCATCTGGCTTAACTCTCATGAATTTTTCATGGAGCGTTAATGTCTTCTTTCGAATTTCTTCCCATGGTTGTTTTCTTTCTTCAACCACAAACTCTGTCTTTTTGATATTGCCATCTTTATCAAGGACCAGTTTTTCATACTGCAAAATATAGAAAATAATGAACAAGTAATTAGCAAAGCTTATGTTTTTTATTTGAACAATTTCAGCATTCTTGCTTCTCAAATAATGGTCAAGTAAGCAGTGAGATTACCTTCCTTGGCACAATAAGCTCTCCCAAGGTATATTCACCAGAGGTTATCTTCATTTTTAGTTTTTCCTTGAGCTCATCATTTGTCTCTGGGACAGGAATGCTTATTTCACCACCTTGTCCTCTCTTCTTTCTTCTTCTTGCCCTTAACTTGTTTGGCAATCCTTGAGGGTTGAAACGGTGAATATTTACTCCCTGATTCACCAGCCATTCCTGGACTATTTGCCCACCATTCCTAGCAATTTCCCCCCTGTTGTTGGTTACATGGTATCAGCGAGCAACCTCTGACCAATTGATTTTCTCGCCATCCTTTTTGCTTTCAATTTCTTTCTTTAGTGTTTCCTTGTCCCATGCCGTTCTGTCAAAATTTCCAGAGTGAGTTTTCTTTTGCCTTTTCCCTGATCTTTTTTTCTCAATTTCACAATTCCGTCTTTTTCTTGCAGCCTTCACAGATTCAAAGGATGATGCAAGCCTTTCCTGTTGCCTTGCTGCAAACGACTGTCGTTCTCCCAAACATCTGTGCAAATGACAAGAAAATATATTTTTGATGGATTTATAGTAGTATTTATTGAGTACTTTTTGCTGGAGGTTGGGAAGGTTCTCATTGGAATTACATGTACATCAATAGGCTAGGAATGTTCAGCTCAGAGTCCAAACTTAAGCCTAATTTCCTTTTCAGACTATAAGAGAGGAAAATGTGAACCATGTATGGTTTATTGTTATAAATTACGTGTCTGTGCACAGTCTGAGACTGTATGCACCTTAATGCATATGCTAATTTCAGAGAACTTCCCCTCATCTCCTACCTTCAATGATGTTTATGTGGGACCCCTTTATGATATAAACTTTGTGTGAAGAGTGTATTAGTTATGAATCTCATTTAGTTTTTGTTTGTGGAGTTTCTTGCCTATTTACAATACATTTAATTTGTGTACAGCCTAGTCAGTAACTTGACACATTTTCTGCAATACATTTCAGAGCTCTAGAGCTATGTTCTTGACAGGGCAAATTGTTTTATTTCCTGTAAGTAAAAGTTCTTGATTTTTTTTCCCGCAAGATCAATGGAGACTCTGTTTGCCGATCGCCCCTGCTGGGCACTCAAATTTTAAACCTTCTACTTATGTTATTTCCTCCTCCCTCCCCTCCCCTGTACCCTTTCCCTATAACCTCAGAGCTATTGGGTAGGCTTGGGCCTTGGGGTAGGGGAGATTGCATATTATGTAAACAGATGCCAGTTTTAGTCCAAACTTACCTTTCCAGAGAATCTGTTTTCCAAGCATCTTCAATGTGAGATTTTACTTTCCTATATCTGTCACGACGAGCCTTGCGCAGTTCATTGGGGGATTTCTTCTTTTGAAGCTCAATTTCAGGAACCTTTGTCATGGCTGTAGCAAACGAAACTTCGCAAATCTTTTCAAATGCCAAGTTAACCCTGTCGTAAAGACCCTTTACAATTTTCTTGATTTCGGTCTGTGGGTATGGCTGCCGACACTTAAGTGGAACTGATGGGATTTTGATGTTGTTGCTTTTGGAAAAGATATTCTCTACATTTGCTTTTCCCTTGAACTGCTTGGATCTCACTGGAAATAAGGCCTGGAATTCTGCATCTCGTCTCTGACATCCCTTGCAATCAGCAAGATGATGTTCCTTCTTCCTTTCTGGCAGCAATTGACTCCAACTTTCAGGTGAAAAATGGTTCACATATTTCTCTTTTTCCACCTTCTGCCGTGGGTTCCAGGATTTGAAAAAATCCCTTAGTTGGGGGAGTTTGTTACGAAATTTGGTGAAGTCGATTGGAAACGCGTCTTCTTGATCTTTGAAGAGTTCAGTGTATCGTTTGTAGTGCTCCTCAACTTTACACGCACAAAATTTTGCCTCACCCTCTTTTTCTTCTTTCAATAGCTCAGCAGAGACTTGTCTTCCTAATAGAAGAGCAGCAACTCTTGCAAATCCACAAGAATGCGGACGTAGAAAGGTGGCAGCAACCTTTTCACTGCAGCTAGCACTTGGCATCTTCGTGTGGTTGGAGCGCCCTTTTTTTGAAAATGAGCGTGCTTTTGTAGAAATTTACTACGTTATTCCTTCAATCCTAGTGTTGGATTTCATCATAATTACAAAGGCCCGCCTTTACGGTACATCCACTGGCAGTTAAGAGTAAAGCAAAACAAGATGCAGCTCTAAAATTCTTGTTTATTACAGACATGCGGTCTTATAAAATGACTACTTTCACTTCTTTTTTCGTTTTTATTCATTGGAAATACCTCTTCTTGACTCCTGTTTTCTTTTACATTGTTAAAGGTTATTGTCACTGTTAACGCATTATATTCTTTGAAAAATAGAAAAATAACGCTTTAGAGAAATTGTTTACTTCGGCCACCTTTTTTATTTCTCCATCGTTGACATTGTGTTGCTATGACAACCCTTATAAAGTCGGTCACCGCTGTTCAAAAGTTACGCCGTTATGAAAACAAAATGCGCTAAAGATCTTTCCGATGTTTGCACTAAACCACTGGCTTGCAGACCCCGTGAAAGTCACCTTTTTACGTAGTTCATGTGTAATGATAAACTTCACAAGTAGCACCTTGCATTTCAAACTGGAAATCATGGCCTTCTGTCAGTAATATTTCTTTAAACAGTTCGATAGTTGCATTTCGAGTGTGTTATCGTTTGGTGAAGGCTTTGACTCCTGAAGGCACCTTCAAGGACATGATTTCCAGTTTGTTTAATTAATTGCCACTATTGTGCATTTATATGAAAAACCACAACCGCAGATGTTCGCTTGTTTAGTAGGGCTGCTAGGGCTTACAATCTAGTCGCTTTTTAAACACCTCGTGTCTGATGACGTCATAAGTTACCACGACAGTGACACCTGTCAAAAGAACCTCTTTTCACGTTCTGTTTAATGGTCAACATTGAATGTTTTTAGCTGGTGGAATTGATTTAATATATTATTTTTTTGATTTTATTTAATTTTTTTACAAAGAGCCAGTCCTTAATGTACCTGAGTGAGAGGTGTATATGCCTAAAACTTCTCGTATGAAGAGAACCTCTATGCATATTAAGAATATGCAAATAAAACAGTGCTGTAATCATAGGGTTTGAGAGTTTGCTATGGCTTTCCAGCAGAGTGCAAAAACTTCTCAGCCCTTCGAGAAACGGGGCCCTGGCCGAAGTTGTTTGAAGGCTGGATAATGTTATCCACTTTTCGAACAACCCTGAACTGAGGTCACTGGGTGTTGCGTTAAGTCTTCAAACAGTTCACAATTATTTCGCTCTGTTTTCATCGCCTTAATAAAAATCATTGGGACTAACTTATAGGGATAAACAGGTATGGATGATTGCGCCAATGATCTGTTTCCAAAATTTATTACGAGTTTTAACATTTAATATGAAAATTCAAATATTGCGGCATAACGAAAATATTACATATATCACAGAAAAACTAGAGAACTGATGTGTGACCTTCTAATATTGCGAGATCTCGGATGAACTGACAAGCGGTCTGCTGCAGAGTCCAGGCTTGCTGTTGGCGAGATCTTCATACAGTGGATGAACTCACGACAATCCCACATTTTGCTAGCATCTTCTGAATCTGTTGGCTTATAGTCTCATCATTTTTTGCATCTGTTGATCTATAAATGCTTCTGCATCCACAGACAACTTTGTTGGTCTTCTCAAGCGCGCTAGATTCACCATGGAGCCAGTAATTTTTAGTTTCTTGATGATTCGAGAGACACTAGTGTGGCTTACTACTGCTTGCTATTAAACCTTTGTTCTTCGATGACCTGAATATTCCAGCTGGGTGAAGATCTTGCTTGTGAAGGAGCTTGATTCGAGTTCTCGTTTAATTTGAAACTTAAGGCATGATGACTGACGATTGAGGTGCTTTAAATATTAAATGTAAAGCAAATGAGCAAATGATTTCAGGTCTAAGTTATATAAACACAAGCAGTCACTATGGCAGCAAACTGGCACAGAGACAGGGGTCTGGCCGAGAAAAATCGTGTGGTTCTACATGCTGCGAAAATGGCGTTTTGGCAAGTGTATAACATAGTGATTAAGTACAATTGCATTTATTTATCTGAACTGTGGTGTTTTGGGGTTTTGGATCAAGTCAACAATTTAGCATTCTGAAATAACCAGTGAGTTTCATAGCTAACATTTCGTCGAGCTGTGATGCTATTTTGGCAGATTAATGGTTTCTTTCGTATGCAATGATTGGAAAGGTCATTTCTATATTCCACTTAGCGAATTGTGTTTTGGAAACGTTCTTGGCCTATTGATAAACAATAGATCGAATTTTCGGGAAGAGCACATTATCATTCGAAAAATCGCAGCGACTTTTTGAGAGGAGCGAATTATTACTTGAAAATTTGCGGTTAATCATTGTGCAAAGCGAATTAGCGTTCAAAAAACCGCGCGGATCAAAACAATAGGTGCCACGAAAATGCGGGGAAATTTCCTGGAAATATCGTTTCAAGCGAAATTTCTTCGAAAAGCCCTGAAAAGCAGGAATTTCGTCAAAATTCATTTGCATTACTTTTACACAATACTGTAGATAATTTCCATGAGCATATTTTCTTAGCATATTTTCGTGCCAAATGGAGGCTATTGTTTATATATGCTCATGAGAATGGCTCAAGATTGAGTCTGAAAATAAGCTAGCATCTACAAAGTAATTCAAATATATTTTAGTGAAACCCTCAACATTTTATTAAGTTTTGAGATCTATAGGATGAATTGTGGACTTCCTTTGCTCACAAGTAATTAAGACAGCAGGTGAAAATGCCCTTTTATAAGAAATTGTGCCGTTATTTGCTCAAGTGCGCAATTAGGCGAGTTGTGCGCATGAAAAATTAGCTGGGCTGCACACCCTTAGGTTCTCCTGTATGGCTTGAACAAGATTGTGTCATTTTAAATTTCTAAAAATGAAACTCGTGCAAAAGTGCAACAACCACTGCATGTATCTGATGACATCGCAGATCGGTTTCATCCAAGATCTCTTGAAGGGTTACCCCAGGACTAGTTAAACATTCTACCACACGGATAAATTGCCCTTCAGATACTACCATTTCCTTTAGGAGACGATTGCACATTGCACTGTCTCCTTGCCTGTAAGGAATCATGTCAATGGTGTATATTTCAGCTGTTGCTTCTGCCACTTGGAATTTTTGGGCGATCTCCCCAAAAGATTCTCCTCTACACACCATATTTGAAATGCCACCTCTTTTTTTGGAAAAGTTTTTATTTTGCCAGTATTTGAAGGATGACAAACACAATAGTCTCCATTTGGCCGGAAAATGTGCTGGGATATTTGTCCTTGACATTATCTCTTCCTCAAAGCCACAGTTTTCCTCAAGGTACACTCTCGGAAAACTGTGTGCTTCTCGAACAGATAATGCCAGCAGACAAATATCTGAGCATATTTCAGAATCTAATGCAGGTTATTGTTTCTTAAGTTTATTCTTGATGTTATGATTGTACGATATATATGGAAAAAAGTTATGATGACACATTTTGGTTGAAAAATGACCTGAACCTTATGTAGTAAATATGAAATTTTCTTCCATTTGCAGCTTAAATGTTCATGTTATTGTTTTCACAATATTGTGGTTCTTGATGAGTAATTTCTTAGAGTTTGATTTTACAGCAAAGATTAATGATTAATAAAGGTTGAAAAGTCATGATTTTTTATCGTTAGTTTTATTGCTAAACATTTTAGTTATCCTACGTTTATTCATCATCGACAAGAAACAATGGAATTTGTCTTCAAATAAGAAACATTTAATCAAACAATTGATATGACAAGTCTATTCTTAAATGAAAGGAAAATAAAAGTTCAGTTGGATACAATACATGCCCTCCACTCTTTTCTTTTCCTTTGTTATATAATTCTTAAGGTACCTGCCCAGGCAATTTTTCATGTTCTCAGATGCGATTGATTTTTGGCCCATTTATAGTTGATGTTATCTAATATTCAAAAAGTACATTTTTATTGCAATCTCTAGTGCCAAAAACGTTCTTACTGTTGTCAAAGTTACGCCTTTTTAGCGGAAGTCACTTCCATTGACCGAGAAAGGATCTGGGTCAGTTACTAGGCATGCAGTTGAGCATGCAAATTTATAGGCAGCGGTTTTCACCTCAGAGTCCTGCAGCATAAGAACCAACAAAGATGGCGGCGATAGCGGAGAGTTGCAGTATACTAACTGCATCCGGAGAGGCTTCATTCAAAGCCTTCTGTGCTGAATTTCCAAAAAATGGGTAAGTCCACATGATTTTGTGTTGTGTGCATTTTTTTTCCTGTCATCTTATTGGGTGTTCTTGTATTTGTGATAGATTTAAAAATGTTGCAAAATTATGAACTGAAGTCAAATGAAACGCCTGACAAAGGCCATGCCAGATTATATAAATCGCTTTGGAGATTTCTATGGGTAAGTTGCTTATTTGCAAAATTCTTCTTAGTTTTTTTGATGGTTTCGTCTACTACATTTGAACAGTGCTTGAATATGATCATGATACTCTACATGTGCACTATCCTTCCCTGCAAGCAGAGGATTCTTATCTTGTTCATATTCCTATTATTTTCACAGCTGTCTTTACTGCTGTCATGAAATAAAACTGGCAGTCTTTTGGCTAAACATAGATTTATTGAATTATTTATGAACTTTCAATATCTTGAAGCTCTCTATAATTATAATGCACCAAAAGCGGTTTCATCTGAATGAATAGTTTTACCCAAAGTTCAAATGTCCCTTCAGTGAGTGAGTGCAGGATTTGTATAATTTCACGACCCATGTATAGAGGGGCCAGTGGGGTAATAGAGGGTGTATGGAAAATATGACACACTGGGAAGAGAATTCTCAATTTCTAAATCTGTAACTGAAATGTAAGTTTTCTCATTTTCATTTAGTTTGGAAGCAATATGACTCTTGGGTCAATGGTCTGTGGAAGGCTGACCTATGTATTCCCTGCCACCCTGAAAAGGGTGATGAGGGCAATCATACCAGGTAATCTGGAGAAACCAGATCCAATCCATTCAACGGTAAGTTCAATGTCTTGGTTTAGTTGTTTTTTTGGAATAAAGATTCATCAATAGGCCATTTCCGAATTGCCTGTGGTCTCTTTTCCAAAGCGAGGTGAAGTGCAAAATTTTTACTATGAAAATGAGTTTCATTTATTTGCAAATATTACTTATTGTCATATCAAAGGTTTTTCAATTGAAGAGTCAAAAGACAGCTTGAAAATGGAGATAAACCTTTCCTGAATGTTTGCCTTGAAAGCCTCAGTTCTCTTATGCTATGGATGTATGAATAGTCTATTGTTGTTATCATTTTATGTGTATGGATGTGGCTGAAGGAAAATGAGTAGATGAATTGGAGATGCCGACTTGTAGGAGCTGACTCCTTGGGGTAGATGACATACTTTCTGTATTCCGGTTTTTATACAGTTCCCCGAAACACCAGCTATCCAAAATCATTCTTGTGTAATGACTTCCACTCTCCCACAAAGTTCTTTGTCTCCTTGGTTATTCAATATAAAGTAGTGTAAGGAAAAATGTATAAATGTTCATTGGCTTTTTGTTGTTTTAAGGTTTACAAGGTAACTATCGGAGACCTAGCTGCTGCAAAGTGGCCAGCACAGAAGACAAAGATACATTTAGATAGCTAGAGCCCAACAGTTATTATATTTTTACACACATAACTTATAAGAAATTGTGCTAAATTATTGGAAAGTCGTAATTATGAATCAGTGAATTTCAAACTGTTGATCCCCTCTCCCTGTGAGCAAACCCCTGAGCACTTTTTTTTACAGAATTTTCAATGGTAGAGACCAATGAGCTGTCTAAGCAAAATAAGGCAGAGAAGTGGAACTTCTCAGTATTCCGATAAATATTTCTGTGAATTTGCCAGAGTAAGCTGGTCACCATGTTTTATTCAGTGATGTAAAAACCAAGAGGCCATCAAATGCTCCAGGTCAACTAATACCAGATTCCTGAGACTGGCAAGATGAGCAGGTGCACTGTACATGTCATTGCCCTGATAAGAGGGGGGAGGAGTGTGGCTGCTGAAATTGACTGATTTTTATAAATAAATAAATAATAAATAAATAAATAATTTTTATTATAAAAGTTAAATAAACATGCCAAATGACTTATATTGCTATATAATAATTCCAGGAGGGCTGCTATACACTAAACAACCTAATCAAAATTTCCTACCTCATAAGCCACGAAGCCATTCAAATTATTGTGTCAAGGAAAACAGTGGATCTCTATTTTTTCCTTGATTAGTAAATTCAGTTTTTTATTAGAAGAAACACTATCTTGGAAATTTATGGTCACAAAATATCACCTTTTAAACAAAATCAAAAAATTAAGTTGTCTCAAAAAAAGCTGTTATAAGGTAAACAATGGAAATATGTTTTGTATTAAAATAATGGTCCACAGCTATTTCCTGTCTTATACAAAATTACCCATATCATAAAAGTTTGTTGAAATAGCAATATTTGAAATAACAAGAATTGAAATAGTCAAATTTTTACTTATTAGAAATCAGACTATTTGTTGACGGAATTATTAAAGATTACATGGATAGTTATAATAATTATTGTTTTATTTTCATGCTACTCTCCCTATAATAATAATAATAATAAGAAGAAGAAGAAGAAGAAGAAGAATAAGAATAACTTTATTATTGTGTCAAAAGGCAGTAGCCGAGGGGAGAAGTCCCCTCTACTAATCGTGGACACCCACCAAGTAACCTAATTAAAATCATTCATTCAACTCTGAATTACAAAATATTTGTGGGCACTTATACACTATATAGAAACCTAATTACAACCGTTAACTTAGCTAAAAAGACTACAAATATATTAAAATTATATATCTTAAACCCTATTAAAATATTAAAATTACATATATTAATCGTAAAACTTATGTAAACGAAGAGTCATTCTCGGCATAGGTTGCAGCCTTGACAGTCACTAACATTAGCAGTTAAAGCAGTAAGATCCTCATTACGTATGACGCTTTTAAATTGCTTCAAAGAGGGTAGATTTCTTTTTCTAGGAGTGAGATCATTCCACAGTTTGGGCCCCTGGTAACGAAGTGAGTGTTTTCTATATGTCGCTGAGGAGAATTGTGGTAGAACAAATTCTCGTTTCCTTAAGTAATATGAACTACCGTCTAATTGGAAAAGATTCCAAAGTCTCTTTGGTAGTAATTTATTCTTAATCTTATACATAAAGATAGCAATATACTGTAATCGTCTGTTGTACAACGATGGTATGTCTACTTTTGCCATTAGTTTCTTGTAGCTAGAATGTTTATCCTTAAATACTGCCCTGAGTCCTCTCTCTTGTATGCACTCAAGCTTTCTCTTATCACTAGCCTTGCAGAAGTGCCAGGTGAGGTGGCAATAAGTAAGGTGTGGTAAGATTGCAGCTTTGCTTCTGTTGGTATCAGGTTTTTCAGTCTCATGAGGACTCCGATCCTTTTGGCTTGCTTTTTTACACACGTTGATATGATGGCTTAAGTTCAGCTTACTATCTATCGTCACTCCTAAAAGGTTAAGCTTCTCTGTCGACTCAATTCTGTTGCCTTGAATACTCGTGGTCGAATTTGTTATCCCTCTTTTGTTCTGCATTGCCATGGTTTTGTATTTACTATAGTTACCTTTGAGCATGTTGTCTCAATACCATTTAGATGCTCTTTCTGCATTCCTGCTAAGTGATGACTTTACATTTGCGAGATCCTTTCCTGCTTCATAAATCTGATGGTCATCTGCGTACATAGAAAGGTTTATATTAATTTCGTAGGCCACCTTTGTTTAACCTCCCAGTTGTGTGCAGATTTATCTTTGTAATACTTTGAAGTGGCTCTTCTTTTTGCCCTTATAGCATTTTTCCACAATGCAGTCATGTAAGGGACATCCTCAGATCTCACTCACATCTTTTTCAAGAGAAAGCATTCATCCACTACATCCTTCATTAGTGTTTTCCAGTAATATTCCTGGGAAACAAGGCAAACTAATTACCCCCTAACCAGTCCGGAATATCCCAGTATATTAGGACAGCTGTGACGTCACGAAGCTATTGATATCAGGGAAAATGGCGGACCTTTCATGGGGATGAAGAAGCTATGTTGTTTCCAGTCTCGCATAGAGCCTAGCCAGCATTATCCGGGACTTTTTGTGACCCAACGTTGAGAAGGAGAATAAACGGCCATTTTGGTAGAGTGAGAACCTGAACTGCCCTCCAATCATTGAGTATTTTTGGTGTTAAGCAACAATGTAGACGCGATTTTGTGGTGAAATATTAAGGTTAGTAAAGAGTATGCGTTATTTCTAGTATTTGCGTATTTTTCATTGAGCTGTGTATATTTTTTACTGGTTCTAGTGGTGTTAAAGTTTCATCATGCCAAATTCCACGGTTGTAAACAACGCCGAAATTTTGTAAACTCTTTTTGAATTTGAGGCCTTACAAGTGTACCTGAACCGCTGTTGTTATAAGGCGTGAATAATGCATCGTTCCTTCATATTTATGACAGTTGTTTTCAATTTTTCTCTCGTAAGTACATGGAAGAGCATATTCGAATGCTTGAGGCACTTTGCTGCATTTGTGGAGAAAAAACAAAGGGAAATGAGAGGAAAGAGGACGTCACTAAGTACGCCGACGAAGTTAAACAAATTTGGAATGTCTCTGTGTTGGTGGATTCACCTAATGTGCACCCCAGATTTATTTGCATGAAATGCAGAGTTAAATGCAGCAACAAGGACTATTTGGCGGGAAAGTTCAAGTCTTCACAAGAAGCGAAATTGTGGTCTCCACACAGTGGTGACTGCGCCACCTGTAAATGCCAAGTGGCTCGAGGCAGGCCCTCAAAGAGAAGAAGAGTAGAGTTGGCGAAAAGGAAGGCAAACATTTACATGGCAGTGACACAGACTCGGCCTCAGAACATGAGGATGACCAAATGCCTCCTAGAGTTTACTGCATGTCTATGGTTACAATTAGCGACTGTATCACCAAGGTACCCTACACAGACCAGTGTGCTAGTTTTCAGGAGCTATGCTCTGTTATTCCTAAGGCACAGCTGTTGGAACTTCTGCAGAACAGCCTCAAGGGAGTTTATGTTCTTCAGGAGGATGAGCTGGGTGACTGCATAGCTAAGGTACCCGAGGATATGCAGGCCAATATTGTTCAGCGAATTATTCATGAGCAGAAACGAAAGCTGCAGGTGGACTGCCACCCCTTTGCCCAGACGTACAAAGCGCTGGAAATGTTGCAGAATTTTGATGCAGAAGAGTGGTTTTCACGGTGCAACCCTATCATTAAATCAGTCATAGAGGGACTAGCTTCAAAAGAGAAGAACTATTTTCAACGTTGTTTAGCCCTGGAACACTTATACCATATCCATGGTATGACATTTGTTGGACCACCTAGTTTTATGACTAACATTAGCCTTCTTGCTGTCAGCAATTCAAAGCTGGTAGTTAACATGTTTGGAAAGGCCCTTCCTGGTGGGTCCTACTCTACTTTGAAGTTGTGGACCAGAGACCTTGCATCAGACCAAAAAGAATTTCCTCCTGGGGACTGCATGGTGGCAATTGACAATGACCAGATTGTCCAGCATAAATGGAAAGTGAAAGTGGGTCAGAAGTCAAGGGTGAGCGTAGTGACCAGTGTATGCCAGGCTGAAGTCAACTCCCTGGGTTCGCTACAAATTAGAAGTGATCTGGCTCCCAGGTTCATTGTAATGACAATTTTCATTCATAATAAATTATATCACTGACTGTGGGCTAGGGTATGGTCCACTAGCTTACAAAAGAAAAGCTCCTTTTATTTTCTGGTAGATAGTGTTAAATGGCACCTTTGACCATAAGAGAAGCAAATAAGCATTACATTTTTTTTTATTTTTCATGCAGTCCATTTCTTTTCCCTTACCTCTATGCTCATAGGAAAAAAGCAAACTCATAATAACAACAACAACAACAGTTGTTGTGGTTATTATGAGTTTAAAATTATTATTTTATTTAACATGGACAAGCTCTTAGCTCTTAGCTGTGACAGTGCAGATTGTAAGCCTTTTGTCTCCTTTAAAGTATGGCCTTTTATCTCCATGCAGATATTGAATTTTGAATGCTGACTGAAAAGGTTTTTTCATTAAAAATATTATTCCAAAAACAATTTAATTTTAGGTGCTGGCAGGACAATCTGAACAAAGCCAAAGATGACAAGATGTTACACGACAAGCTTCAGCTGGGACTCCAATTCTCAGATGAGATGCAGGAGCTTCTCAGAAGAGAGGTATGATTTATTATCATCAGAACATATCACTACCATAGATGTAACGTTAAGTGCCATTTTAAAACTGGTTGTTGTGTGATTCTTGTGGATCACATGTTATTGTCCAAAAAAACATGCTTCATGTACTGTGCATTTACTATGATAAACAAAAAAACAGTAAGAATTATTTATGCAATGTTCATTTCCCTGTGGGCAATCACAACACACAGAAAAAATAAAAACAAAAATTGTTTTCAGAAGCTTCCAGTCCACTCAGATCTGAATGATTTCTTTGGAACGCAAAAACATTTCCAAACTTATTTGGATTATGATTGTCTATTTGTTTTATTTCAGAACAAACTCATGATTCAGGAATGTTTGAAGGATGTTGTCTCAGAGCAGATGACCGAAGGGGGGAGATTCAAGGATGATGTTGATTTGCGAGTGGAGGAAATTAACATCAGAGAAAATAGCCGGGTGTGTCCAAACTGTAAAACGGTTTTGCCAAAACAGAAACGGAAGTGTGTAAACAAAGAATGCAGGGTGGATCTAAAAGCAGCAGAGAGAAAGCTAACTGGTGAAGATGTCCTAGGTATGGCACTTCTGGAGCCAGTAAAAAAGTATTTGTATAGATTCAAAGAAAATGAGGTTGTCATGAGTGTTGGCGATTTCGATGTGCAACCTGAGCTAAAAAAAGTGCATGAAGAGAGTTTGATTGAATGGAGCCACGTCCCATCCAACCACCAACCTGGTGCTGTGAGAATTTCTGTTTCTGATCCTGTTTTTGTGAATCCTAACTCACATAAGACAGTTACTGAAGTGCTGCGCCGGGTTGGTCAGACTGCACGTGTAACTCGGTATGGATTTCATGGACCTAATTCCTGGGAGTGGTTAACAGTTACAATGGATGGTCTTCCTTATCTTATTGCAGTCAGTATTTTAGAGGACACATTGATTTGTATTGAGTGCGGCCAGAAGGAGGGCTCTGGTGCTGAAAATGTTTCCTTCTATGGAAAAGAATGGAATGAGCACTCGAATGCATGCCACAATAGTGAAGAAAGTGTTGCTTGTGTTAGAGAGTTTGACTGGGTTGTTTTGTGTATCGGGCCTCTCCATGTGGAGATGAACATGGTGAGGGTATTCTTTGATATCAACTGGGATGTCTTCATTAGCAGCTTGGCAAAAGAACTTGGTTTTACATCTGAAAGTGCCCTCAACTATGCAAGGGGAGCCAAGAATCACCATTATTCTATGACCATGCTTAATGTCATGGAGAAAGGAAACTGGTGCAAATTGCTGTTGCCATATGTACGGGACAGAATGGGAAAGAAGTTGCCTCTGTCAGTGAATGATTACCTATATGAGTGGTTACCAGGTGTCAAATGCCACAACTACCACTACTTGTTTGAGCAAACTTGGCGCTACATTGGATTAATTAGAATGTACCATGTTGGCATCAGAAGAAACAACAGTGCCTATGTTAACACTGGTCAGTCAGGATTTGCTCCTCTGTTCAGTTTCAAGCCCTTCACTTCCAAATACCAGCTGATTGAGTTACATGATAGGTAAATGTGATACAAGATAGTCTCTTGCTATGTTGATAGCTGTTGATATGAGTTTTCTTTGGCCTAAAAATTTTCATTCAATAGTTGTAATCTTCATGTCGCCCACGGAAAAGAACATTACTGAGTTTGCTGTCTGGGTTTCTGTACGTTTAAATCAAGTTCATATAAATATAACTGCTTTAATTTTTTTAAAACAAAAGAACAATTATTTCAACAACATAGTGATTTACAAATCATCAGGGTGCTCAATCCAATAATTAAATAACTGTTTTACAAAATTTTCTTTCTTATTGCCCTCATGTAGATGTGATCGTACCCTGTACCCTGTGGACCTCAAGAATTTCATTGAGAAACACGAATCTGTGGCAGTAGTGGAAACCAATCTAAAGGTGAAGGCCTTGATGCTCAACTTGAGGAAGTGAACAAATCTTCAAAATGCTGGGAAAATAGAGCAATGACTGCAAGAGAGTGGTTAGCAATATTTAGGAATCATGACCAACTTACTAAGGTATTTTTTCTAAATATAATGGTGATAAAATTGTATTAATTCACAGCAGCTTGTTGCAGGAATATGTCAAACATTTCTATCAGGTAAAATGACATATTTTAAAATTTTTTTGTGGTTGTGGTTGTAGCCCCGGTCCATTATAGATAATCCCCTGTCAAGTGGATTTTCATGATGGAGATGCAGGACTAGGTGAATGTTTGTAATCATAATGGGCATGACATTACAACACAGTCAATAAACACATTTCTGTAGAATTTTATTCCTTAAGGGTCATTATTTCAATTGATTTATACTTCAGCTGCGTGGTACAACATTCTCATGGTTTGGCATGAACGATCCCAAAGATGAGGCCCAGTTATCCAGGAGGAGGGAGGATCTCAGTAAAGAAATTGTGGCTTGGCGAGTAACACTGCGACGCAAAAGGTGACCTTGTTGTTCCTGGATTGTAGATATTAATAACGACATGTATTACAGACAATCTGCATCACACATAGCCAGTAATTGGAATAGTTATTGATCAAGCCTATCAGTTATGCGGGGTTTGCTGCCAAAAGAAAATATTGTTTCTTTGTTTCACATGGTTACCCCTACCCTTATCTCCAAGACAAAATGAAAATTTAAAAAGCAATTCATCAGCTCAAAAAAAATTAACTAACGTGGTAAGTAAGTCAGGTAAATAACCTGTTTTGCAAAATTGGATTCTGTGTATTTTGAAGAGTGAAGTGGAACTTTTGTAGTACAGTAAGTTTGCCTTGTGTTTCCTGCAGTGCTATAGAAAAGGGCTCGTTTCAAAATAGTTGCTGTCATCCATTACATCTTTCTTATTATGTCGTCAATCTATAAACTTCCATTGACTCCCCTCCCAATATACCCACAGGTATTTGAGCAGACCATTCGATGAGAAATCGCATGCATCTGTTGATGGCAAGGTTCTTGACCCGAGTCTTGTGGATGTCACGGAAGTAGCCTCTGCCAACCGAGAAGTGGTATTCAAGGAAGTGCTCTTTAATGGAAAGCAAAGAGAAGACCTGCCCTTGACTCCTTTACATGTAACTAAAGGAGAGAGGGAGGTAGCATCTCAACTAAAGAACATGAAGAAAGCTGATTTAGTCAAAAGGATTGAAAACCTTGTATCCAAATTTTCAGATGAGTCAGCAATCAGATTTTATACGGAGCAGTTAGGTAACATCCAAAAGAAGTTGGCATCCACCAAGAAAGAAATCATTATTGCTCTCTGTGAAGAGATTGAGCAGCAAGAAGAACTACTCAACGTGCAGAATCAGGAAAACACAAAACAGATGAATGACATTTGAATGGTCGTGTCCTTTATTTATATTTAACAGTGAACAGTAATGATCTTTCAAATACAAAGTCTATTTTTCCTTCTCTAAATGAGGGCCATGAATATAAGTTATCAATTCTAAGATTGTACACTTTATTTGAAAGATCTTTGAAAATTGAAGGTATTTTGTCACTGTTTAGCAATGTACATTTATGTAAATAATGAAAGAACACTCAAGTAAATTAATGTAAATCATTATATAAACTTGTGAACAATTTGCCACTATCTGGTTTTCTGATACGTTTTCTGGAATTCAACAAGAAAAGTCGATTGTGCAAGAGAACATGTGTAATCTATTTTTAACTGCAATGCGAAATAACAAAACAGATATAGCAAAGGATGAGTTTAATGTGTGTGGGATTGAACTGGGGGGCAGCAAAACTAAACCACTCTCACTACTTTGCCGTCTCAAGCCAAACCAAAAGTCCAGTAAGTTCCATTTATGGTTTCTTATTTCAAGGTTTCAGGAAACAATAACAAAAACATTATATGCAGATGACTATGGGGATGAAATAATTTTAAGCAGTGCCCATGACATTAACTCTGCCTGGAATTTTAAGGTTTTAGGGGGTGGTGGTAAGGGGAAGGGGGGAGGGGGCTTGTAGCTATGGAAATTATTTTTCCTGTACTCAGCCCTTATCCTGACTCAGAACAACTGGTATTGGTTTATCCAACAATACTTTTTTTACTGGACCTGTGGTGGGCATGTCGAGAAATCTTTTAGATCTGGCTCTACCAACTATGGCTGAAAGTCTACCTGTACTTTGGCCAGCAGTTGGACTAGGTGTCTGTTCTAGTGGACAAACTACTGCACTGTTTGCGCAATTTTCTCCACATCTACCTTGCATTTCTTCTTTACCACTGCCGTGTAATTTGCCAGACAAATATTCCTCTTGTAAGGATCCTGTTCCAAAAAACCTCCTTTCTCTTTGGTTTTGAACTACAATGAGTACCCTCTACCCCAATCATTTTGTTTAGCTTAAACCCCGATTGAAATAAGCCTTTGCGTCGCTGGTACAAAACTTTAGAATGTTGGTGAGGGTCTTGTTTAAGTGTAACGTTCTCCTTTCTCTTTTTTGACCTTTTTAGACCTTTATCTTGATTTATGTCTTGCCTGTGAAATAGACAGAAATGAAATGATGTGTTGGATGCAGGACGCGTGGGGTATGAGTGTTGAATTGAGTTTTCCTGTGGTACAATTGGGCTACGCTCTAATTAGATGTTGTAGTTAAGCAATATGAGTTATAGCTTTTTATCCTTACTTGGATTTGTGCGCTTGGTCTGAAGCATTGCTCTTGTTGTTGGCAGCATAATTTACCTCTGAATCCATTTTCAAATGTGGCTACTTCAGCATGTCGCTTATCGCAGCATGTAAACATACGGTTATTTCAACCAATCACAATTCCAGACGTGACAACAGCTTAGTTTGTAAGCCAATGAGAAGGCCAAATTTGCTGCCGGGAAAATGTTGCGGGAACTCAGGTTGCATCTTGCCATCTTGCTGGATTGCCACAGTAGCATTCGTGCTAAATTATTTAGTATTTTGGTACAATATGGCGAAACGAGGTAAGAAACAATTATTCCCTGTTTGTTAATATTCAGTGCTACTGAATGCATAGATCTTTGCATGTTTCCATGTACTACTAGATCACAGTGTCCTTGAAGAAGGCGAGGAATTCAGCGATGTGGAGATACAAATTACGAATGGTGTGATTAAAGGGTAAGGCACCACTCTTTCATAGACTTCAGATGTTATCTTTCGGTTAAAACTCATGTTTTCTGAAAATAGAATTGCAATAGTAAGCCACGACTATTCTATTTTAGGTACCACAAGTTTGGAATTAAGCTGCCTGTTGGCTGCACAGTGACAGTGGAACAGGAAGATGCAGACACGGCCAGAGATTCCTATGCACTTCTCTGCAAAGTGCCACATGCTTTGGATGATGAAATATTGGACACGGTCATGAAAAGTAAATCAAGGCGAATGGAATACAAAGTGAGAGAAGTAGTGGGAAAGCCTCTCGGCCGTGTCCAATATTTTCTTAATAAAACTTTCGTCCAGCTACTCAAGGAGAGATGAATCAAATCAGTTCACGGGTTAGTATGCTGAGAACAGTTTTTTGTTGTATATGGATGGGAAAATCCTCAGTCGCTGATGATCTTGCCAAGAGGTGATCTCTTCTTTAGTTCTGCATCATTATTCAATATTTTTAGCCAGTCATCTTTCTTTTGAAAACCTATTTTTTACTGACATTGGCATACATCAAAATTGATATTTCCCTGGAAATCTTCAAGTCTTGTTCCGTGGTTAATGAGCTTGTGTTTCTTTGTTACAGTCATGTCACTGGTAAACCAACAGTCAGTAAAAAACCGCCCACCACCCAGAAGTGGAAAAAAACAAACAGACTGGTGGAGGGGCTGTAATCCCATGTATGTGGGTTTTAAAAGTGACAAAGGAATTTGCAGATAGGGTTGAAGGCATCGTAAGGTCTCATCTGCCAGATGTTGAGGGCCTTGAGACGATGGAAGTGCAGGTTTCCAATTAGTACTTATAAGTAATTCTTGTAATGATATGAGTTGGTTGCTTTCATCAATTACTACTCCTGCCCCTCTTTGTTATTATCCAATAGTCTTTCTACACTACAGTAAGTTGTGACTGATTCATCCTGAGAAAAACAAAGAGACTTGTCTGTACACATTCAATGTATTTCCTTGCTTATTTATTATTTGTAGTTTTTTTCATCACAGAACATATGAAAATCAGTTAAAGCAATCATAAGAAAGCCATTTAGTGAAAGGCTGGATTATCAATCAATGAAAACTGAAAACATCTACCCTTACATGTTTTCTAGTTGTGATCAAAAGTTTCTTATTTTCAGTTAACACAGTGAGACAAAAAAGCCAAAGAAGTGAAGAGAGATGAAGGACAAAGAGAAGAGAGCAAGGACGGATGACTTGTTTTTGTTCCTGTTTCTCGTTTTAATAAGTAGTGATATAAAGAATGAAGTGGTGTTGTTTATCAGTGCACATTTTTTATATATATTTTTGGTCGCAGTAAATAATTTTAATACTGAATCGACTACAAATTTATTGCATGGTTTTGAATATCTGTGGAACATAAAAGTTGAATGACATAAAAGTTGAAACATAAACATAGAAAAGTGTACCCGTTTTGGTGTTCAATAAATTCGTATCTTTGAATTACTTGAATATTCTTTGTGGGATTTTCTTAAAACAAAAATACCTGCCCTTGTATTATATTTCACTGTTTGGGCTATGGGTTACAGAAATTCATTGCTGGTTTCATACGTGTTTGTATGTCGCAAAAAAGTCTCTCTTGCTTGAATCGTTTTGAAAATTAACCAGAAAGTGAGTTATTTGTTAATTCTCCCTGCTTTATAACAGTTGAAATTGGCCAATGCAACGCATTTTGAATTTCGGAGTTATGGCGGGACATCAAAACGTACTTGCAATCCTCGATCGATCGAACAACGCCCCCTTCATTAAGATTAAGTCGAATCAGTTCAATATAAGTCAAATCAGTTCAGTATATGTAAGGGTATGTGATTCCACTAATTAAGGAACAAAAACGGAAATAAACCCAGAATTCTTCAAAGTAGTCTCTCTTAAGCTCTATTAAATCGTGCTGGCTGCGCCTTTAATTCTGATGTGGTGATTTGATCAAGCTAATTGCTAGCCTTCTTTAAACTCTTTCAAGACCCTTTCAAAGAACTCAAAAACAGAGTTGCCTTTCAAATCCTTCTTTAATTAATACAAAATATACAATGTCACAATTATTTACCTTACTGTTCGAATAATATAAATGGACAGAACGACTCGCTGAATCTCCCTTTGTCCGCCATCTTGGAACTACTGCTTTGTTTTGACACGTGACACTCGAATCGCAACGCGAATTCTCATTGGTTCAAATGCGAGTCATGGCTGTCCTAATATATTGGGATATTCCGGACTGCTAACAGCTTTTTAAACCTTCATAGCTCAGGGCCAATTCAAGGGTGAGATAACCAAACAGTGATGGCTTGATGTAAATGCTTAGATGGAGGCCTTACCCAGGCTAGCGTCCATACAGGCCTCATGTAATTAAACAGGCCCTTGGTACTTTTCATTACACTGGTCAATGGTTCTTTTAGTTTCTAAATAGATGACCAATTTCTGCCAACATGCAACCTCTATGACTTATAAATAAGTTGAAAATTATTGTCAATTCCAGAAAGGTTGTACATAAGAAACTTACAACTTAATGAATAACAGCTCCATGCCAATCATACAGGAGTACAGTGTTCATTGAAATTTCTTTCTTTCTTCTTTTGTTTAAAGGACAGGCTGAATGTGTTGTCCTTTGATGTTGTCTGGATCCACACTTACAGGTTCTCCCACTGATGAGGGTTCGAGTTCCATCACTTTGCTCTGCCACACCAATGACTTGTCTTGCTGCAGTTACCAGGTTGGGGTCTTCTTCATTGTCTCCATCATCATCATTATCATTATCTGTATGTGTGTGGGACTGCTTGCCTTTTTACCCATTTCTTCCTTGCCTTCTGCTCCTCTGCTCTGGCCACCTTCATCTGAATTCTGATCTTTTTGGGGTCTGTTCTCCCCTTTTCTATTTCCATCATGCATTCTTCAACTTCTCTCTGTGATGGAAGGTATAACTGGCAACTGAAGTCTGTCATACAGGTCGATTATCCATTGGTAAGACTTGCCACGGGCTTCATAGCACCACGTCATGTTCCCTTGGCAAAACCCACAATTTGTCAAAGTCGTGTAGTGTAATCGAAAAGAAACTACCAGTCCAATAACAGGAAACCCTGATTACTTTTTTTCCAGCCTTTTCCAGTTGTGTTGTTCCAAGAAATATCCATACCCCCCAACAATGCAAGGTTTTATTTGAAACCCCCACCCCTCTGAACATTCAATTTTAGATTCATACTTCCCTTTAAAAGTTTTGACTTTTGAGAACCCCCCTTTCCACCTGAGAATTTCTAATGAATTTTCTGGAACCGCAAATGTGTAAGATAAGATTCTAATATCTAAGTGAACTTATTTTTACTTCTGTGGACTCATTTCAGTGCAACCAATTGGCATGCATGCCTACAACAAAAAATATAATTTCAACAAGATCATATAGCAAAATTAGGCAAACAGAGAATTATAACAATGGAGCATCTTCCTACAGATACGATTAAATAATTCTTACCTCCAAAGATTCTGATCCTTAGCTCAGAAATCTGGCAGGACACTGAAGTGGGCTTCGCAGAGGTTGGAGTGACCTCTACTCATGGTAGGGTGGATGACATTGTCAGCATCTCCTGCACGGCATTCACATTCCAAACGATACACCATCTGGTGGAAATCACATGTTAGCTTAGCCTTCGTCTTGTAGGCCTGATCTTCATGCTGGATCTCCTCATCCTCATCACATCTCATGCAAGAACAGACAATGTTTTCATGGAAGCCCCGAGATTTGCCTTCGTCCTATTCATGAATATCTCTGCACCAAGAGCTCTCATTCGCTGAGCATACTTTTGGGAATCTTCACATTGCTGCAGACAACAGAAGTGGCTAACACGAGTACTTGTCAAAAAACTATCACTCAGACAACCACAACCAGCCTTATATCGATCACATTTGCATTTCAACCACGACACAAGAGGAAAAATATCTTTGTATTTTCTCTTTATGTCTGCTGAGAATTCCTTCTTCTTGGTCTGTCAACTAGTTGGTGTGGGCTCTGCCAACATGTCCTCCACACTTGAACACTTTGCCATCTGGAGGGTACTGTCTGATGGCCTTTGCAGCACTGGAGTTACCATCTTGTCACACAACTTCCACTTTACAACCCTCATCTGCAGCTTGCTTGTAACATTCCTCTGCAAGAATCCCCTCCATGGACTTTGCAGTTCCTTCAAACAACTCTTTGTTCACCACAGTATCTTTTCCCCGCATACACTTGTGTCCATACTAGAACAATCCCCCAGTCAAATAATTTTTTTACAGTAAATGACCCATTCTTACTAAAATGACCATGCGTATGCCTCATGCCATCTGATGTGATAACAGCCCTCTCCCAACTGCCCAACTCTCCTTCCTCTTTTGCTTTCATTCTTTGCTTTTCTTCCTCGCACATCTCATTCAGAATATCTGTGATGTGTGGATACACCGGTTTAATTGTATCGTAATGAGGATTTTTGGAAATGCAACTGATCCCCAGACACTGTTTCAATGTCCTTGAAAACTTTGCATACCCATGTCCGGTAATAAAGAATGCCACAGCCGGTGCATGGCCTACAACTGTTCTCCTTGATCCTTCAACAAAAGCAGATCCATCGAAATTCACTGTTTACATACTACAGTTACTGCAGGCAAACGACACTTGCAAGGATCCTCCAAGACCGCTAGTTTCCACTTTAGTAACTACTAGAATACCTATAGAAAATAAGAGGAAAAAATATCTTTAAGCTTACATTACCATTCAGAAAAAAATTGCTCATAATTTAATGACTACACTTGCGTTTATTGTAATAGTTGTTGATGCCTGAGGGTTTGCTGGTTTGGGACAGATTTTTACAAGCATAACATTTGTTATTGGCTTAGGCATTTACAAGGAATAGTCAAAGACATCTTCACTTCACAAAAAAGTCCTTTCAAACAAACAAAACAAAGTTTAGTGCATTTCTGAAATATAAAACATCCATTGAACAGCTGACTGATTTGGGGAAAATAAACACAATCTTAGCCATGAAAAGCATTTGTGAGAAATTCTCAAGAAAATTAATTTCAACGAAATATACTTTTGACTACCTGATTGAGAGAACTACAATCACATATTGTATTTCACAAATAATAACACTGGTTTGAAGAACTAAGGTACGGTGAGTGTGATAACTTCAATCTTAGACAAATACGAGCCTAAAAAGTCCTGCTGCCATTTTCAGCTGTCGGTGTAATAACTTACCATTGCAGTCTTTTGTTGAGCACTTTGAAGTTTCATTGATTTGGTTCACTGAATCCGTGAGCTATGTTGTCTTGCAGACGAAGAATCTTCGCTCCATTGCCTTTGATTGTTCTTCACACTTAATACTGCAGCCGACCACTTTTGAAGTTTCTTCATCTGTCAGGATGTATTCTGAGCCGGCTGATTCATCTTGACTTGACTCTTCTGAAGTAGCACAGCCTTTGTTCAGACAATCCTTTAAATTTCTTGACACTAGCACTCTCTCTACTTCTTTCTGAGATTGGTACACAGATTTACCGGGGCTTTCAAACTGTACTTGCTTGTGTCCTCCTGATTTTTAACTTCTCTCTTTCCATTTTGCAGGGAGCATAAACTTCTTTCTGCTGCCTGCTCCTACACCCCTTGTGGCAGCTAACTTTTCTCCCCTTGCCTTCCTAATACTTTTCCAATCTGCTTTTGATAACCTTTTCTTTTTCTTTGGCGGCACCATCTTATTTCTCACTGGATATAACTCACATAGTAATTTTTGTTACGATCAGATTTCACAGCACACCTAGCAGCCAATAAAACAAAACTCCCGACCAGGTAGGGGAAAGTACAGCGGGATAAAATGTGGTTACAGCGATATTGAGAAGGAACTGACCAGCGGAAATAAAACCAAAATGGCGGATAGAAGTGTCCTGATGATCGTAGAACAATTGCGCTTCATTTCTCAAGGACAGCAACATTTTATTTGCCTTTTACTGTTTCATAGAGAGCTACAACCAAGAAATTTAGTTTTCCTAGAAAATTAACTGTCCTCTACCGTGGAAATTTGGCAGGCATTTACAAAAGGTATAGTTGGACAAATCCTAGTTTAGGTGAGGGGAATGAAGTAAGTGTTGGTTTCTCGCATGTGCACAAAGTCCAGTTACCTTCACCTGGTCATAACAAGAGCTTCATATACATTTTTCTAAAACGGAAACTAACGTTTGTCCTTTTCTTTCTCAATAACAAATTTTTGTTTTTATTTTTACTGATTTTGCTAATACAATGGAGAGAAATGCAAATCTCTTTCACAGACACAGGTTAATGATTAACTATAAAAACACTGTAGGAAACCCACTACAAGAAAAATGTCAGAACTTTCGAGTTTTTCATTCACTGAAGATCGATTTTGTAGGGATTTGGTGTCCATCTGTGACATCATTTTGCTCTTGGTGCTTGCCTAGATATGCCACAAAATACCCTGGGCAGGTACCTTAAGGGATCATTTTCAATGGGATTTGCAGATTGTTATGAAATACTTTAGATATTAAAGCTATGGTTAACGAGCACTGCCAAGTTGCATTCATCATGGCGTCCATCCACAACGCCAGGGAAAGGATATTTCCCATCTGACAACATGCAATTATAGCTCCTTTGTTGATGTGGCAATGTGAGTCAATAATGATAAACTGTTCAGAGTTCACAATAATAAGAAACATATGCTCATGCCAAACAATTACACTGAACGATCTTGACAAATTCTGCACCTCTCAACAAATTTGCCACCTGATTTACAGGGTTGATGCCAAAGATGTCCACCTGAGATCTCAATCTTTGCACTCCACATTCGTCCCCTGCCATGGAAACAGCATCATCCACAATCACATGTATTCCTAAATGGTCAAGCAGGTTATCGTGAATTTGGTTTCCTCTGATCATTGCTTCTCTCAGTGATGTTTTTCAGGATTCGGGAAGAAGGTTGCCAGAGGGCCATGCCAAATTGTTCTCAAAACACAGCTTGCCCATATACAGAGCAATAAACACACAAGCATTGCTCCCAGTCCTTCCCTCGATGTCTAATTGGGACTCACTGAAACTCCATTCAGTGACCCAGTCAAATCTGAAGAGGTGGATGCTCTGATCAATGGCTGAGCGGCCACTCTAGGTTTAACAGGTTGGTCTGAAACAGCTGTAGGGACTGAAATAGCTCAATCTGAAATAAGTTAGATTCGGTAACATAGTAAATGGTTTGAACCCAGGAGTATCAGTAGTTGGTATTGTGTGATCGTCTGGATGAGGGTAGTTTTGAAAAGAACTGTTGTTGGTGTCTGAGTTTCAACAACCTGAGCGGAAGTCATCTTCAGAGACAAGTGAATAGTGTTTCAGTCGATGATGTTATAAGTCTGGTCCATTGAACGTTATTGGTCAGTTTAGCCAGGATGGTATTGGCTGAAAGACTCGTGTAAAGTTTGTCATCAGTCATTGGTGGGTTTCGATCCATCTATTGTTAGTCAAATTGGTCCGTTTTTGGCCATGTATTGTTAAGTCAGTCTCTTAGAAGTCCGTTTGTTGGTTTCATTTTCGTCGTGGAAACCCTTCAGGTGGTAGGAATATAGAACATTATTGTCCATCAAATATTTTTGCTGGCACACGATTGGTTTAACTATGTCATGTGACCAAATATTCACAGCTAAAACTACAGAATATCTGAATATTCCCCAATTTTTAAAACTGTGCACATTGTAAAAAAGATTTGAAGAATAATAACCACAATACCCTCCATTTGGGGCAAAAATATGCTTGAATATTTGTCCTTGGACATAATCTGTTCCTAGAAACTCACAGTTTTCCTTGAGGTACACTCTCAGAAAACTGTTCGCCTCTCGCAACAGGTAATGTCCACGGGCAAATATCCTAGCATATTTTTGCACCAAATGGAAGGTATTGTTTATATAAAGCCCGAGGTTGAAAAATTGTCCAGAACATCACACTAATCACAAGATAAAATTGTAATTGCCAAATTTAAAACACTTATCCTTTGGAAAGTGATTTTTCTCGTGGATAGCAATGTCCACCAATTAAGCTGGGTCCACCACAACAGTATGCCCTCTAAACCATCTGTTAGTCTAAACAGCCACATCTTCACACACACCTAAGTCTAATTTACTTGGTTTGGCCATGGGAGAGATGGGGCTAGCCATTTGCCTTGAGGGAGCTACATGTATTAAACTACAGTAGTCAATAAAGTCATCGAATATTATGGGCAGGTAAACAAGCTGAAGTTAGCTGGTTCATCTTCCTTTCTCAACAGGGTGGGATACTGGTGATAAAGGTTGTTCATGCAAAAGTACCTTGCTGTTGAGATCTAAGTTGACAAGCTTCCTCCATCATATCATCTGCAAACTGCTTCTGTTTATGGTGGTAGCTGCTCCACCAACTTTTGATTTGAGACTCTTTCAGCTAAGGAAGACCTGCATCCTTCATAGCTTTGATAGCATCTGCTGGATTGGCCCTTATCTGGGATGACCTTTGGTGATCATAAAACTGAATCATGATTTCTTTTTGTTCATTTGTGAATGAGGTTTCCTTTGCACCACTTTTTTCAGGGCAAATCCAGCTGCAGGCCTTAGGTCATTATTGACTGAAGCTTCATTTCAAGGTACAAGGACTAGTTCTTCAGGGGTAGCTGTAGAGAGCTGAATGAACTGTACAGAGTATGAATCACTTTTTGAATTTGTATTCACATCCACTGTTTGGTCTGATGGTTGCCACATGTCTACTGTCACAATAGCACCTGTGGCTCCAGCTAACTGCACACATCCCATTGAAAGAACCTGGACTTGTGCCTTAGTTTTGCTGAGAGATTTTCCTTGACCAGCCAAAGATTGTGCCACAATACCACCAGCGTTTGGTCCATTGCAGGGAATCTTGAAACTTCCAAAAAGTGAGATGTCTTTAAGAGTTCCAATCTTCCCCAGAGCCTTTGATCGATCAATCACCAGTTTTTTGCATCTCACATTCTTCATGGTCTTAAGCAAAAAGACAGGTTTCATCTGTTAGCTACCCCTTTATCCATACTGTTCTCTATACATCTGTTATGACTACATTTGTCACTGGAAATACTATGTAGTTTGGTGTGCAAAGTTTTATCTCAAACCCAGACTGTTTTCTTAAATTATAATTTCCATGAATGGTTCAAATTAAATTGCTATTAATGGTAATTCAAGTAAAAATGAGCCATCAAAGTTTCCATTCAAGATACTATAGTTTATTCCACTGAAGGAAATTTGGAAATATTCATGTGGATTTCTTGTTGGTAAATTAACTTAATCCATAAATGTCAATTATTTTCAGCGTCTTATCGTGAATGGTAAGTTGGACTACTCTACAGATGGATTCTAGAAGTAAAACATTCCAGTGAATTGTTGAGGAAGCCATGCAGGTTCAATAGCATGCTTAAGGCCATATTACTGCACAATTAAAAATAGCCATTACACCAAGCTAAACACGCAAATTTTAATGACACAATAAACTTGGATTAAGGTCACTAGAAGTAGGAGAAATGGGAAACTTGTTACTTAGAGCCAGCAATAGAAAATCAGTTATAGAATGATGCAAGTTGCCATTTTAGAAATTAGAGTTGTGTTGGTGTTCAATATTTGCAAAATAATTGTGATCCATTAGCAGTGGCAGATCTACAGGAGGGGCCCACCTCCCCTTATTTTGGGTAAAAAAAGAAATCACAGAAGAAAGGAAAGCCATCTGGGGAAGCAAAACAAAACTGGGCCCCCCTCGTAGCTCAAGGTCTGGATCTGCCACTGATAAATACCAAGTGTTTAAAATATGACAATGGTCTGAATATAATTATGGTCAATTGTTCAGGGGTTTCATTGACATTTTTAGTAGAAAGGCCACTGGTATTAGGAGATGGGCAAACAACTTTTAAAGAGAAATAATGGCATCTCCTTATCAAAGGGCAAATCATAATGCATGTGTGAAATTAGAGAGCAAGAGCACAATATGACCACAAAGGCAAAACATAAATGCATACCAAAGGACTTAATAAGAGCAAGAATATGGCCTCCGATCAAAAGGTAAAACTGCATGAATGAAAACCCATAAAAAGGGTTGTTCGATGAAGTAGTATGTACTAATTATAAATCAACTGTATACAATAGTTGTCTGATGTGTAAAACAAAGATCCAAATAGTTGTTCATAATGTTGTAAAGTGTCATAAATGCAAGCTAACCAGTTTTTGTTATTAAGCTCCTAGACACATCAGTAACAGAATTTATTAGTCCTTACCAATGACTTGAACTATGAACACATTTTTATAGAAGGTAGCAGATAAAGTCACTGATTCTACTGAAAACCAACTACTAGAATATTTTTCAATCGAAACCTTACGGTTTACAGTCAGTGACAAAGTCATCTTGTAAGCTGCAAGACAGATATTTAGAACATAATATACAGGGACCACTGAGCATCATTTGACTTGGGATATTACCAAGCACATAGTGAGTGAGATATGGTCGTAAATAATTTGACACTGTACTTAGAGCTTCAGAACTGCTGAATGTTTGACTTTGTCATTTTCAAGCAATTGATTATTCATCAAATGGAATCTATATCAATTACAAAAATCTCGTATGGGGGACCTTTCTATAGCTATGCACTATTGTGCTAGGAGCTTTGCATCCCCTGGTATGATGCATGACAATTTGAGTTTAAAAATTGTTACAGTTAATAACCAATAGGCTCTATTTATTAGGTCACAAGAAAAGCTAAAAGAGCTTCATACACATGTATGTGATTAATTTGTGCATGTTCAGTTCAAAGAACATTGGATTCAATCTCAACATCATACGCACAACTGGATCATTCCGCCATTGTACACTGTCTTCCCTCTGAACTACTCAAGAGACGTCATGTTAGAAATTTAATTACCTGATAATGAATGCTATTTTTGTCAAAATAGCCATGTTTAATAAATTGTTACGTTCACTTCATTAAGTAGTAATTTCTTTGCTCTGATTGCATTAAGCATAAACTGTTAAGCAGTAGCTACTTGCACACTTTGTGAGCCCATTTTTTATATGCTACAAACGCCCAAGCTGCACAAAAAGGGAAACTGGACTCTAAAATTAGTGCAGTAAAAGTGGAAATAAAAGAAATGAGGCTGAATATGCCTTACGATGAGAACAACTTGAATTAAAAAAGAAAGACCGGGAGGAAAAGAGTAAGAATGATGAAGAAGCAGCTAAGAGACAAGAGGACTTAATGAAGATGATGGTGTAGCAGAACCACATTATGTTGCAAGTGATTAGCAAGCTTCTTCATAAATAAGCTTATTTAATGTTGTGTTTGTCATTTAACCAAACAAGAATTGTACTTTCGAAAATGTCAGCTTTCATGCTTGATTTTTTATTGCTGTACATGTTTGTTTTTAGGTACTAAACTTTGATTGTTAGTATTTGAAGTGTTATTGTAATTCCTTGTCTCTTTAATGAAACAGTTATGATTCTGTGACAGTTTTCCTTAACAGAGTTTAAAACATGTAAGCATAAACCTTATTAATGGGATCATTCAGGTTTAAGAGAAGTATTCATGTACTGTAGGAGGTGTCAGCCCCCCAAAAACTCTGATGTCTGATGTCCATATAGAATGGAATGTTTTTAATGCTTTTAATAGTAAAACATGTTGTAGTAGACAAAAAGTCTTTTATTGTTGTGAACATTAAGATACACAGTTATGGTCCAGGAAAAGAAATTGTTCACTGCTGGGGGCTCCAGACCTAGTATTTTGGAATGTTTTAATTTTTTTTATGATAAGACATGAAAAATAAGCACTTGCTGTTTGTGAAAAATACTCATTTACTGTTGTGGGCTCCAGACCAAAATAGGCACATGTTTGGTTTCCATACGTGCATGTTATGGCATTTCTCATTAAAGCACATACTATGTTCTTTGTACCGACTGTACTCAGACCTATCTTGAAATTGCTTTTGAAATCCAGAGGCTTAAGAGATTTGATTACATCTCCAAAGATCCATTCAACTGAGGTTTGCACTGGGCTGATGGACAAAGTAAAAGCTTCCATTCCTGGGGTTAATCTTGCATCCCTAAATGATGCCTGTAAGTGGACCCTTTAGGGATATGCTGGATCCCCGTACAAACACGTGTCCTGACCAGTAGGAGATTAAGCGTGGTTCTCCAAATCATCCATGAGACCAGAATCTCTGAGCATGCCGGCATCATGACGTTTACCTGCTGAAACAGCCTTTAGGAATTTGTTGACAGGTAATTCTTCATTCAATACTGTTTTTCCATAGACTTTTTGCTCAAGTGTTTGTCGAACGTGCATAGCGTAGTAACCAGGCATTTGATCAGATTGGAAGATGGAAAACTGGACACCGGAAGCAGCCCGATGTTTTTAAGAGTTTTGCAGGTATTGCTCAAAGCACCGTTCCTGTAACTTGTCTCGCAATGGCTAAACAAAATTGAGAGATAAGTAGTAAGAAGTAATTCCTATTTTTGTGCACTTGAAATAGGTAAACAAACCAATATGTGTGTTGTTGACAGAATGCAAATAAGGCATTTCATCGCATAGCAACAGGATGCATTTTGGCACAATTGGTTTATACCAAGCCATACGGGACTTGGGTGAGAACAATAAGTTTGCCTAGTTTGTATATTCTCAAGCAAAACAAGATGGAGTCATTTGAGTTTACATCTGCTGTTCGTGGCTGTCACATCTACAAAGAGATTTGGGAGCCAAGTGTTGGAGATAAATTTGTTGCTCTAAGAGAGTTACATAATCAGTTCGACAAATATGCCATCAAAGTGCTAAACGGTGAGGAAACAGTGGGCCATCTACCACGCGAATACTCGAGAATAGCGTGGTATTTTCTTGCTCGTGGAGGGTCCGATATCTGTTGCAGTTACTGGCTGTCATCGACGCTGCAAACAGCTTTGTGGGGGAATGGAAATTCCGTGCTGCGTGACGTTTTCCTGTTTGAGAAAAGCACCATAAACCACTTGAAGGATCTCCTAACGAAGAAGGTTTAACGCTTTAAGCGGAGACAAATGTAAGCTCTAGAATAAGCTTACACTTACATCAACAACGGCTCTTTTAGGAGCCACCAAACTTGCAAAAGCAATGAACAGTACTCCCTTGTAGTTTTATGTAATGTTTATTGACATACTTATCCATAAAGTGTAAATTCACTGAGATTTACGGCCACTTTTCCAAATGTTCCCGCGGATAAGCCGCACCCCTGATTTTGAGCGACGATTTTTGGAAAAAAGGCATGGCTTATCTGAGGGTCTTTACAGTATTTGAGTTTGCACTACTACAACCCCAAACTTCCTGGTGAGGTTTGGGCTTGTATTTGGGGGAACATCAGTCCTTAAATGGTAGCTGTATTTTAGATGGTGTAAAGTTAACTCTGTGCTCATTATTGAACCATGTAAGAACTTTTTTAAAGAAGTTTAGGCCAGCAGGAGACTCCGGAAATGCATGTTCCAAGGATCAAAGGATTTACAGAAAAAACAATCTTCACTTTCAGATATTTTGAACCTCTTAAGCTCCTTTTTGGTCACTAAAATACAGTGTAATAATTTAAAGGAGAACTGTCTCAGTTGGTAGTCCGCTGAGAGGTGAGCTATATTTTTTAATAATTTTTTCCATTTAACTTCTACGTAAGAGTAATGTTGGGCCCAAGACTTGACGGCTGTAGGTGTAACCTCTGATTTTTCTTCGCCAGCAATAGCTCAAACAGCGAGCGAGAAAGCTGCCACCCCAGCAGTCAATGATCCTTATAAGCATTTCCTGGCAAAGCAGAAAGAAAGGTAACTCGTGTGGAAGACCCAGCAAGCAGTGAAAAAGGCCAGACTCGACAGTACAAAGAAGTCAACGACAATCAAGGAACCAACAACCGAGATATCAGATGCTGGGAATGAGTCTGTGGATCAGGTCAGCCGCCTGCAACAGCAATTCAATGTTAAGGCTCACAAATGCTGTCACCTAAGGAGCCAACTCGTAAAACTCAAGGAGGATAATACCGAGACTGTAAGAGCCCATCTTGAAAGCCAGAAAGACTGTTTAAGGTTTTTTAAATTTCAACATTTCTTTCTGTTGCGAATAATTTCAATTAATGTAAAATTCACAAAAATTTTGTAAAAGCCAAAGATTTGTTCTAACTTTGGAAGAGAAAGTAAATAAATAGTGGAATAGTGGGTAAAAGGCAAAGCATATTATTTTACAGTGCTGCGTGCGGTACCGTGAACACCCAGACAGGTTTTCATTTCTGACATATTTTTGATATACTTTAAACTTGTTGATACAGGCGGAATAGAATTCGGTGGGAAGCCAAACATGACTAAAGCGCTGGACTTTTAAAAGCTCACGGTTGTGAAAGATATACTGAAATCTTGACCAAGAGTTCTACAATGCTACACACTCGCGTTCAAAGTGCTTGTAAGTTTTCCTTTTCTAAAATATTTGAACTCTGGTTTGCTTGACGATTTGTTTTTTTTTCTACGACCTGAGAGCTGTCTTGCAAACTAAATTATATTTTTATTCTATTTTACACAAGCTTATGTTCAACTAAGACTGAATAGGTATGGTGGAAGCTTTGATAATGGAAGAACCTTACCTGCAATGTACAGAGAACAAGTGTTGGAATTTTATCATGATGGATTTATCAACCGTCAAATCGCACGGGAAATTTGTTTGAGCCCCGGTTTTGTACAGAAAGTGATAGACCATGACAATGAACAAAACACATCCTTCAGAGGCATTAGAGTTGGCTTTCCTAGTCCCAAAATGGATGAACAAGTCGTGGAGTATATAGAGGTACAAAAACTAATGAAACTGAGCACTTACTCGACCCAATTACAACAGAGGCTTCTACTTGATGGCGTGGTTCATCCTGCCAATCTACCGAGCGTATCACAGATCAACAAGGTCATTCGCAAAGAACTTATAATGACGAGAAAGAAACTTACAACTATTCCACTTGAATCTACAACCCCTGAAGCAACAACAGCTATCAATGATTTTCTTACTGAAATAGCCAACATCAACCCAATGACCCTGCATTTCTTTGACTATTTCAGCGCAATCAAAACTACAGGGAACAGAAACTATGGGAGCGCACCACTAGGACAGGCTGCTTTCGAAATTCAGCGCTACTTGTCTAATGCAACTTTCACTATAAATCTTTTGCATTCATTTTCCGGCATTCATTTTTACAATATACTGGATGGTCCATCTAATGGATTTAAACAAAGTTCTTTGCATTGAACCAGTGCTTAGGGACATGTTAGCCAATTGTGGTGTAAGATTATTATTTCAGCCACCTTACTCACCACATTTCAACACCTGTGAATATTGCTTCCACGAGATAAAGGCATTTTTACGTTGCCACTAGATGCTAGCTCTCAATGAAAACAAAATCGCAATAGTGCAGGCGATGCTTAACATTACTGCCAATAGCTCGTATGCATATTTCAAGCGCTGTGGATACTTTTTATGAGCAACACTTTTTTTACCTTTTTGTAAACCAGATCAGGAAACTTATCTAAGAAAAATGGTACATGATATCTCTGAACACAACATATCATATTTACAAAGTTTGCTGTTTGTTGACATTGTTGAGTTGCAAAATACATGTCACAGACGTAGTAACGCAAGAGATACAACTACAAGAACCGAATATAAACGAAGGTTTGTTTAGCTAATAACTACATAAGTAAAACATTTCCAGAAAAATCAACAAATGAACAAGAATATGAGATTTGCAACGCTATGAAACCAAGTTATTTGTTATTTAACCTTGATAAATATTCCCCACTTTCAAATAAATCAGTGTGCAGGAACTGTTGAGTTCACTTTAGTTTACATTAATTGTTACGAGTATCGTTGTAGAGCATGGTTGTTTCCAGACAGAACTCAGGATCGCTGGTAACAGCAACAAACTAATTTATTTCTGTAAGGTAACTTCACGAATTTACAGCACTAAGCTTCTTCAAATTTCAATCAATCTCTCTTACAGAAGAAACTCTCGCTCTAATATACATGAGGCTTAAAGTTCTAGAAACTTCTATGAAGAGCTAAATTAAGTAGTTTGACACAGTTTCTAATCTGAGTAATTACATAAGGATTAGCATGTTCTGGAATGTTCTTACACAAATTGGTCACGGCTGAATGACTTCTGGTTCTAGATTGTTCTAGAACTTGACTTAGACAATTTTTTGTAACATTAATTTTACTCGAGAAAAACAACGTGAGTAATATAACTCAATCCTAAAAACATAACATTACAAGAAGAGAAATAAGATGCCTTCTATCCTGTGAGTGTGGTGATATGCTCCATTTATAAATAGATGTTTACATTTGAGTTCTCGTATTGATCTATAATCATCGGAAGTCTCGAGTCCGTCTTCACACCGTCAGGAACCTTTTTGAGTGCTCTTTGCAATATTATCAGATCCCTTTCTTTCCGGCTTCTGTTTGCACACGTTACTTGGTTTTGTGCCTTCAATCTAGGTCTCGTAACAAAGAAAAACGTAGATTTTGTGCGGTCAGGTGTGGCCGTAAAACTTTTGAGATGGGTTTCCTAATTTCACGCAGAAGTTGGCTGATTTTCGTTTTGTGTTTGGGATGCTTTTCTATTATTTTACACACACTGATGTCCATGCAAGGAGGTTTTGAGCATTTTACTTTTGTGTGACCACTGCAGTGACAGTTGTTACAGAGTCGAGCTTGAATATCACTGAGCGAATGAAAGTGTCTGGATTCACTGTTCAGTTTTTGCAATTCTTCTTTAGTGCTAGCAACTTGTACTTTCAAAACCTTAAGATTTTCTTCTATTTCCTGTTGCTGGCAGTCCAAAGGACTTTTCTTGGCATTTTTGGAGCTGTTGTATTTGCGAGATGCGCGTTAGGTGTTGGTGTGAAAGACAAATGCTTCAGTTGCAGCAACTTGAACTCGTCAGAAGCTGAAGAACTCGGCATTTCCATGTCCATTGGTCTCAGTTTTCTCGGTAGCGGCAAATCTACTTCACTTGCCTAAAGAAAAATCTTTCCGTAGTCCTGATCCTTGACTTCTTTTGTTGCGATATCTTACACAAATGTTTGAAGTGGGTAAGTGTGCAAGCGGTGATCAGTTTTGCTTTATCACCTGCATAAGCTTAGCAATTTGACCTCTTGAAGAGATTTTGTTTAACCAGGACATGTAAACAATTCAACTAGCCTTAGCTCGCTTTCTGAGCAAACCGTTGAAAAACCCTGCCAGTTCCCATTAAAACTACCCAGTAAAGCTGAGATAATACTTAGATGACAGCTTACCTTCCAAATGGGTGTTTGAAGGCAATAATTTTGACATTCTCAGTTAATTTTTCCATTACATACATACATAATTTTATTTGTTATCTTGTTGCCGTGCTTTATAATTTAGGGTCATATCTTGACATCGAGCTTGTACACCGGTTCCAGTCTAAGCTTGTCCAACACTTTTCCAGAAAATCAATCCATATGTTGCAATATCTACCTCTCAGTGAGCAACCTCTTGACATTCGTTTAGTTTCTTGTAAGTGCAAGACATAAATCTCAGTCTAGTGAGTGTAATGCAATCTTTCCTTCGTCGCTTCCGGACCCAGGTGATTAATTTTTTTTCTGAGGAGGGAGGGGGAAAGAAGTTTTCATTTGCAATGTTGCACGCAATGCATTTAAGGGTCCATTGCACGGCCACTGCAACAATTTAATTAAGATTTTCCATCATGATATAAACATACACAAGGCTTTTTCATGTCTTTTGTTTCAAATATATAAACAGTAATTCACTCAATTGCTTTCGCTCAAAATAGCTCAGTAGGTAGTGGAAAATAGGGTAAAGTTCGTAACCACACCCTATTCACTCCCCTAGTCCCCTACCCCACCTTTGTACTAATTTTGAATTTAAAGTGAGTGAAAACAAAATGTATTTGGGGTAAAGGACGGCCCATTCCATTTTTTTTATTGAAGTGTGGGGGAGATTGGAAGATTTTGAAAACAAAATTGCGCGGGTGCAAGCCAGAAAACAAATTTCCTGCATAGCGCAAGCTTGTATAAATCCCCTGCAGGATCATAGTGACATGGATTCTAAGAAGAAAGTCTATATGAAAGTGTTCCCATGATTGACGTAGTTTAGGTTAGGGCTTGGTGTGGTATTTGGGTCGTGATACTGAAGAACCTATCCCTATGATTACCCTCTTCCTATCCCCCTACCCCAGCCCTGTGCTAACTTTGGGCTTTACTTATCCGCTTTACAGTGGCATTTTTGACAGTACTCCTCAATTTTGTCTGCATAGGGCTGTTTACGTTTGATGGATATATCAACAGCAATGTCAAGTCCTGCGCAAATGTCTCTTAGTTTTGCAACCGATAACTTGGTCGTGTTGAATTTCTCTTCTGAGGTCATTTCGCATAGATTATATTTATCCCACATGATGGGGTGTCCTGGCAAAAATTCCCGACAAACATCCTTCGTCAATTCTTCAATGGTTGCCTCCTGGGTGGCACATTCAATCTCCTCTTCAAGATCATCATTGCTAAACAGAGACTTCTTTGCCGCAAGTCTGGAGAAGAATCCAGCAACCTGAGATGCAGTCAAAAACTCTTCACTACTGAACATCCGCTTCCCTTGGGAGTCCACGACAAACATCATAGAGTGTGCAACTGATAGCGGATCACTTTTTTGTCCTGACCGCTCACCCTGTTAAAATTTCTCAGTCAGGTAGTTCTCTTGCTTGTACATAAAACTACATCTATGGGAAGCATTTGACTTCAGCGCCCAATCCTTTGGTAGCATGTCATGAGAAGATGGCAGTTCTGCAACTGCATCCAGCTCGGGAACAGCTTCACATTGCCCCTCAAGCATTTGAGCATATCCAACAGCATCTCTATCCAGTAGAGTATATCGCTCAAGAGCACGTTGGTGTTTACCACAGTCTAAATGCCGCTGCATTGATGAATATCTCTCAAATGTTTTCACACAACCCTCCTCAGGACAGCTGAAGATCGCCGCGTTACTGTCTTCCTCTTTGATATGCACTCTGGATCTCAAACTGATGCTTTTATGTGCCTCTCCTTGACAGATGTAAATGCGCTTGAGTAAGAGCGAGTAACTCGGGTAAGGGTTGATAGGTCAGATGGGGATGGGCAATGCAATTTGTCTGTAGCAATGAGTTTACCATCGCCGATACCATACGCCCTCCAAACTAGTAGCCCTTCTTCCTTGTACTCGATATTACTGAGCCGACTAATGCCCTCTATCTTTGAAGATAGCACCGTCGGGACTTGGACAGTTTCACACAATGCTACATTAACACCAGGAACTCCACCAGAAGAGAGTATCGCGTCTCTCATCTGCTCAGGTGTCGATATCGTTTCCAGCGTTAAGATAAGTCCTCATATGTGACTTTATAGTCGCAGCCTTCCAATCACATGCCGCCTTGCCCACTTGTGGATCAGAAAAACCTAGACGCTTGGTCTTGACACCTTCTTCATGGCCTAGGGCTGCTGCACAGATGAGAGTGGTTCCTTGGTGGTAGCAGTCGGCATTATCCTGCCAATAACAGACGGTCTTGAGCCCAGGCATGGCGATCTTGAGCTGCCAAATAACATCAGCCATAATGGCAAGGACTGCACAGCTGTCTTGACTACAGGACTTGAAAATGTGTGCGAACATTAGCATTTGCAACTCCCCTGCCTCTCGTCTTGTGGCAACTGTCAAATGCCATGGGATTCCACATTTACTGAACCAGTCGGTCTGACTTTCTCTATACTTCCGAGGAGGATATTTCATTGCCCAGTCTTAAACAATTAAAACAGACGACTGGTCAATCGCTTCCAAAAGCTGTATTCTGGTGCCATCCTGATTGACGGAGCAGAGGAGTTGAGACTTCCATGCCAATATAGCGGTCTTTCCATTCTTGACTTGGAAAACAAGTTCTTCCTTCGTGTTGGATGTCATGTTTTGACTTTGCGCAACCAAAACTTCCTTGATATCATTTAGAGTTGACGCCAATGTAGCGCAGCACTCACACACATCACTGTGATCGTGATCACATGTGGCCTGGAACAAAGGCTCCTTCGGGTCACTTATAGCGTATGACCTGCAGTGATCTGCTACTGTAGAACTCTGGGAAACGTGTACCTGCAATAAACGTTTGAAAAAAGTTATAATTAAGATGCGCTGCTTTATAGAGAACTAAGCAAAAAGATAGAGAAGATTTCACACGACTGTCAGACTTGGATTCACCTTATTTTTCTATTGATTGAGGGGCTTGGTCTGTCGTCAGTGAGCCAATGAAATGGCGAACTAAACCCAAACGCACGTTTCCTTATGTCACTACTAAACGCAAGTCAGACATACTTCGCCTCCTGATTGATTTGTTGGTTAATGGGTTCCGCTCCTGGTTGGCTGAGGAGTTTTATTTGCTAGTAGTTCTACAACAGTCAAGTGAAATACGCCCTAACATTTTGTTATCACATGTTCCGTATGGACTGATTAGTGCGTTCATTGAGTTAGTCCTTTCTATTAATCAGCCTTTGAGTGCCGGACGGTAGAACCATGAAACTGACAAATATTTAGCGGTAAATAGCCCCAACAGAACAAAATAAAACAATAGAAATAATGCCATTTAATGATATTTTGATTAAACTGCTAGCAGATGGTAGAGGGGTTTTTTTAACGCAGAAAACCAGTGTGATCGCAGACGCCATATTGAACGCACAAGACAAAGATCTGGGGCGAGTGACATAGAGAGGTGGAGGGATCTGCCTAGCAAGGGTCACACCCACCTTAAAGTCGCTTTTAAGGTACCACTTGCTTGCACATAGATTATTTTCCTGCTGTTTCGCCCATCCCATACCTTGCCCTACATGTCCAAGGGTTTCAACAACATCACACAGATTGTCAAATGTTTCTGCACCTGCAGCACTAACATAATTGAGCCCTTGAACCGATGTTCAAACAGACGCAGCGCACTTGCTCAAAATCCACAGAGGGGTAGAGTGACATAGTGGCATGAACCCAGACTCCTGGTAGTAAGTCATATACTGGATGACTATTCGCTCTGGGATAATCATCCATATGACATTTGGAATCCTTGGTAGTCTTCTTTGTTGATAACATGATTGTTATTTTGCCAAAAGGCAAATCTTGGATAATATGGGGACTAGTGATGAATGCTATGAAGTGGTCAATTTGAGCAGTGGATACTCTCATCCTTGGTGTCGGAACTGTTAGCACTGGTGCCCCCCTTCCATATTCTAAGCAGTGGTGTCTGGCCTCAGTGAAACGATACTGAGATAAATCGGGTATCCAGTGTTGGAGCTGATTCAGTGTCAACTTATCAACTATAACGGACAAGATTTGCCAACACATCTCCCAGCTGTCAGCTGCACGGTAGCACTCGGCAAGTGCGCTCATCATGGTTTTGTCAACTGATCTGCTTCTGGCTTCCTCTTCGTTACGTAAGGTTCTTTGTATGACACCAGAGGAATAGACTGCCTTGAAGAGAGAACCACTATCACTTGGAGCTATGTCTTGTAGAAATGTAGATAGACCTTGACCTGCCTTCCTCACGTAGTAGTGTCGTGTTCTTTCACTTAGATAGATAGATAGATAAACTTTATTTAAACACGATATTTAAACACTTGCTTCTTCCCAAGGCCACTGTAGCAGAGAACAAATGGGACTGATTCCTCGAGTGCGCAAATAATCATCGAGTGGGTCAGTGGTCTTGGACTTTGGTTCGTGCTTTGTTGTTGCTGATGTACTGTCAAAGGAGATCTCGTCAGAGGAGGACGAGTCGTCGCTAGGTGGCAAATAGAAGCTTCCTCCTGGGGTAGCTGGGGTACTGTGTTCAGGACCAGTAATAGTCGTCTCCTCAGCCTAGAACAGCAACGTCAACTGTTATATTGCGCACGGTTCATGAGGCTTTTCCATGCTAATATATAGGAAACAAGGTGTGGCATAAATGATTGAAAATCTTTAGAAACAACCATAACAATAGTGTCGCTAAGTATAATTAGGGAGTCTGATTAAAAAAGGGCGATGCAGAATCAGAGCTGTATGGTAACGTAATGAAATTCAGACTTTGATCCTGTATATAGTTACATATAAAATCAATGGTATGTGCGAGACTCCCAAAATAGCTAGTACTTACCAAAGAAAGCTCATGAATACTCTCTGAAAGGGCAATAAGTTGCGGGACTTGGCAATCGGCTCGGATATGTTCTCCAAGAGTTATCCTACATTCAATACATATTCCTTGAAAAAAGATAAAATAATAAATATTGAATAATGATTCAATTTTAGTGTTCAACATTGCTCTTTTGCATGTGACTTGGCTTTTATGAAATGTAATGTAGCACAGCAGTCTATAAATTTTATTTGAATGGACACTTACCAGACCCGACTGGAAGAAATATTCCAGTAATACACAAGATTAATCTGCAGATATCTTTACTGATTCCACGATCCGTAGTACAAGATTTGTGGACGTGCCTCGACAGCTGGGCTGGTATACGGCAACGTGCCAAACCCCTTTGCCAGCCAATGCCCAGTGAAGAACGATGAGCGGGACAAATATCCATGTAAGAAATATTGGAAGGCAAACTGAAAATTGAAGACCTTGCTAGAATCAGTTCCACTTCAGTGTCTACACCGCTGGCAGTCATTAGACCTAGAGAGCTTTTGTGGTGTGATATATCCTTGTTACAAGTTAGCAAGGGAACTAAATCTTGGACTTTAGTACTTCGAGGGTCTTGACCGCATTGGCCACCAACTAGCTGCTGCAAAGGAGCAATTTCTCCCCATTTTCCAATTCTTCAACCGACAACGCAGAGCAAATGACTCGATTTGGGCAGAAGAAAACACGTGCGTCCTAATTATTCAGGATGCCGAACTGTAAATAATGTTTGATTTCAAAGTTTTTTGACAAAGTGAGCGCTCAAGTCTATACAATACATTTCAAAAGACCTAACCTCATTTTCCTGCACATGTCTTTGTAAAGTTATAAAGATTTTAATCCAGTGGAGTTTGTCCGCGTGATAAGGTTTGCTCAATTTAAGAAAAAGTTAAGAGCCTCACACGTGCAAGCTTTGCTTATTGGGTAGCAATCGAGAAATTCAATTTTAAAAGATAACAGCTCAAACGCCGTGAGAATTCTATATTTAGAACTTTTTTAGAGGTAAGCAAACCGTTTGCCATGGATCTATTTGTGTTTGGTAATTATCTGTTTTAAACTTAGATCTCTCTCGACGGCAACTCTCAAAACAGTTTTGCATGCTCTTTGCTCATACAAAAAGAAATGTGTCTTGTGCGAACCCAAAAGCAAATCATTTTCAGTTTCCAAAGGGATAGTTTTCGAGAATCACATAAACTTCTGCATCGAAAGGTATCTTGTTGAACATAATTCCTAAGAAGTCAGATGCACCACAAAGGGAACCTATTTGCGTGTTCATGTGCCATGGGCAAATTGGTAAATACAATTACTACAAATGACAAAAACTCGATTTGTGGGCAGTAACTTTTTCAGAGATATATTACTATTCCCTTTTATCTAGCTTTAGGAAATCATTAGCAATGGACCTGACCAGGCATTAGAATTTTGGAGCTAAAACTAGATAGGATTTCTAGTTTGTTGCACAGTCACTAAAAAATGGGAAAAGTAAATGTGTTGCATTTACATACACCAATTCAAATTATTGTATACAAAAAACTCCTTCAAAATAGGCTTGTGATAACCAAACAAAGTTACAAAAAACCAAAACGAAAACATTGTGTGCTAGTAAGGAAGAAAATTAAGAAATGAGCAAAAGGAAGACAAAAATATCCATGTGGAAGTATTTGCAGCACATGATCACTTAGATGTAAAGATTGCATGACATCGATCTGGGTCTATTTTTCAGTTCAATTAGTTCCTTCACTTCTTACCTCTTTTCATTAGAAATATTCAATACAAAACTCAATAGATACCCAGAGGATGCTTTATATACAAGACATGGATCCAGGTCTTCCAAATATACTGCACAAGCCAGAGAAACTAAAGGTGACACTTAGAAAATACCGCAGCCGTATGAAAAGGCTGGTGGCTGTGCACAGCAGCAAGACACAGGCTTTTGAGAGATCCAGAGAAATTAGACAAAAAGAAGTTGAGCTACAAGGTTTAAAAACAAGTGCATGCCCTTGAAATAAATACATCATTTTCAACGACATTTAAGTCATTTGTTCAAACCATTTTATCTGAAAAGTACCAAGCTTGTTAGTTGGATTTTTCATTAAAACTTATTTCAAGTCGATTTTAAAGTTTCCCACGAACATTTTATACTAAGGATATCTTAGTTGATTAGGTCACTGATCAAGTTGTTTTGTTGTTTTACATTCCACCGCCACTCTGGGACTCTGGACTCCGGGACATGATAAATGCACACTCTCAAGCCATGTAAAATGCGCCAACCCAGCATCGAATTTAGAACTGATCGACAAAGTTACTCTGAATCGAATGAAAAAAATTATGAACCGTATTTATTACAACTGCACGACCAAATAGACAAACAAATGTTACTTGCCGCTTTGATTTTTGAATCGCGACCCGAAATTAACTCATGATAGATGGAAACTTGAGGCCAAATGCGTATTGTAAATATCAAAGTGTAGTCAGAAGATTGCAAAAAATGACTACTTTTACATTTCAAAAGGTAAACAAATCATCTCTGTGTAAAGAAAACTATCTTTATTAAGCGGCTCGTACAGTATATCAAATTTCATCTCGTTCAGCCTGCTATTCTCAATTTTGCTTTGAGTTAAAATTACACTTAGAAGGATTTTGCAGCGAAGCAACTAAGTAATTCAAATAATGCTTTTCAAGCCTGAAGGGAACTTGAACATCCCCTGAAAAAGTAAAGCACTTTTCAGCTCCTATATACTGTGACAGCTCCCGAAAATATACTTTAACAGCATCGGCTATTGTGAAATGACGTACACTCATAGAATCATTTTGTTTAACAGCTTTCTGAATCCATTTCTTTCTTTCAGCATTGCCACCCAGATTACAAGTAGATACACAATGAGGAGCCACAACAAAATTAGAAGCAAACGATCTTTATTTAAAGTTATAACAAAATGTAATCCTTAATTTATACAAGTTAACCCTTAACATGAGTATTAATAAATAACACGATATCCCTTTACACTTCCTTACAGTGTACCCCTCTCCCTGTACATTGTACTAGGCTTGTCTTTCTGAGTGCTCGCAATTGGTCCTACGTCTCGTGAAATTTGCTGCGTTACAGAAAAGTTGTGCTAGGTCCCTTGAATTTTGTGCCACATCCCCCATTAGCTTTGACATGAGCGAAAATAATGCTTTCTGATTGTCTAAAACCGTATTTAGTTTCTCTCCTAAAGTCTCTGAGTCTGTTAATTTTTTGAAAAGGTTGTTCAGGTAGCCAGGGAAACTTGGTGGAGACTTGTTGGTATCTTCATGACAAAGTGACCTCAGTGGAGACTCGTTCTTATCTGGTCTTGCAGCCAGCAGATCCTGTACAGCGTCTTCGTCTGGCTGCCTCCAAGGTGCTTTAGGAGGGTTTGGGTTCTACTGGTGGTTGGTTCAAGATGGCACTTGTTGAATCATGCAACGGCTGTTTACCCAATATGATTTTCAACACAGTAGCCTTTTTCTTCACATTTTCTTTGCCGGTTGACACCGGACATTCAATGTGAAAGAAAAACCTTCATTAGTTTAACTGATTTTAAGATTTCTTATGGTTATGGAAAAAAGAGCAATTATTTCAGTTTATTTCCAACTTCAATTTGCGCACGTGCATGAGAAAAACAATCATATGGCATCACTAGAGAAAATCACTTGCCTAAGAACGGCTAGCTTACATAGCTTGGTGGTTTTTAGAGCGTGCTAAGAAAGCGGGGAAGCCGCGACAATGAGCACCAAAGCTGCAAGGAGCCTGGGAGTCCGACAACTGCTTTGCGCTCGTTTTCACAGCTTCGCCGCTTTGTGTGCTTGCATTCAAATTGCTTAAGAAATTGCTTAAACCACCAAGCTACGCAGGCTAAAGAATATCGTGACAGATATGATGAGTTGAAGTTGATAACAGCTTTGGTTATCGGTTAACAACTAACAATGAAAAGAGACTTTAATTAGTTGAAATTAGATTCAAACTTCAATGCACATGCCTGCAATAAACCAAATAATCAAGTACTTACATCTACATTTGCAATGAAAAAAGTGCAATCAAACTATAATTATGAACTTCAATGCAAGTGCATGGAAAAAGAAAAACCTACAATAGAACATCATCAAACATGAAGAATGAAACACTTAGTTGAACAAGCATGAGGAACTGCAAGGCTTAGTTATGGAAGCGATGGTCATCTGAAATGACCAATTGCACAATCTTAAACAATAGAGGTGTTGACAGAATAAGCCAGAACCAAGAGAGACCACACTTCAGGAGTCTTTGAAAATGCATGGTACATGTCAAATTATTAATTAAAAACAATTTTTTTTTATTCCAGAAATCTGAAAAACTAACGTTCTCATTTTGCAATTTCAGAAATAAGTGATTTGTGACCCTCCATACGAAAAGACGTCTTATCCACAAAAATGTTTTCTAGGGGGTTTGAGGTCGCTCTGAAACCCTTTTGGAAACCCAGTTTTAGAGGGTTTGAAGCCCTTTGGAAACCCTTTGAAAATGCTTTGAAACCCTTTTGAAACACTTTGGAAATGCTTTGAAACCCTTTGGAAACGCTTGGAAACCCTTTGAAAATGCTTTGAAAACGCTTTGAAATACTTCTGAAACCCTTTTGAAATCCTTTGGAAATCCTTTTGAAATGCTTTGAAACCCTTTGGAATGTGGAACATGTTGGAAACCCCTTTGAAATGTTCCGAATACTCTTTTAAAACCCGATTTGAAAGTGTCGGGGAAAAAATATTCTCCTAGTTTGCGTTCGCTGGCGAATGTACGACAGCACTGCATGTTAATATTTTTTTGCAGAAAGGTTGTTTTGCCGCATAACGCAGTACTGATTCTATTATAGTTGTGGAAAGATCAAAAGATATAATGCATGTAAAACTTCTGCTAAGTTTAGTGGCAAAAATTGCGGACATTTGCAAATTTAAATGCAAATAAGTTATTGTTTACATGCGAGATCAATGACATGCATCACTTGCATATTTGTGTGAGGTGCGACCTTTTCTTTTGAATATTTTGTTTGCTACTGCGTAATTCTAGCTACGTTTTCTCTAAACTAATTCTCAAGGTTGTCTTTCGGCCTGTTCAATTTCATATTAGCAAGGTCAAATTTGACTTCTTCTAGAAAGGTTTCTAGAGCAACTGAGGGCTGGACTGGTGGGTCCCAGTCTGACTTGACGTGCAAAAGGATGAGGTTCTTTATCGTGACCGTGAAATATGTACTTAAGGCGCATTCTTCTGGCAAAATGACTGAAGTCATTGAGTAGCTGGCGCCTGATAGTGTTTTCTCTTGTCACGGGAGCAGGAATGAATTTCAAACCACGGCATAGCAGGGTAATTTGCTTGTCTGTCAGCCATGTATTTGACAGGTTTTTGATGTTGCTTGCATGACTCAATGTTGTTTTGAAAGCATTTTTTCTCTTTGATTTTTCTCCACTCTAATCTTTTGCGGCTTTTAACCGCTTTGTTGTTTGTGTTGTTTCTTTTCCCTTCCTCCCTTATTTCTAAAGGGTCAGATAAGACAACAGGATAAGATTCACTTTTTTTATTCATTGCTTGTGATCTCATTTGTTCCAGCAATATATTAACCTCTCTGATCTTGGCTTTCAACACTTTGGCTAGCTCGTTGTCTTTCTTATCTTCGTTCACATTTCTGTTTCTAGCCGGCGTTTTGCGGGAAGACTGGTTGGTTTCATGGAAACCTCTGTGAGACTTCGCTTGTTCCAGCTTTCTGTACTTATTCTCAAGCCTTTCTATGTGCCTGTGGTGAAATTTCACTAGAGCCCCTACAAGGGCCTGTTTGGCTTTCTTTCTAATGGAGTTAATGTCTTTCTTAAAGTCCTTGTCGGGCGTGATCGCCCATGCATTGTATCTTAAAGTCTTGGGGCATGAGCCCTTCTCCAGGTGAGTATTAAGCAGACTGATAGAGTTATTGAAGCTGTCAATCTTCTCCTGGATGAAGTTTAGCTCTTCGTCGTGCTGTGGTCTTTTTCTATTGGAACTGCCAGTAGTTTTGGCAGACTTTGGTTGTATTTCTCTTTGGTGCTTTCTGCCTCTGTCATTGCTCGTTGCGTCAGAGCGTACAGGCTCTTTGGTTTTGTGCTCGGGCTTCTTTGGCTTGTTCGTTGTCTCCTTGCGCTCTTGTCTTTGAGCGTTTGGGACACTGATTACTAGAGCCAATGTCTTCACCTTGACAGGACAGGAGGGCATCCTCTTCATGAGACATATCAGTGTCCATTCTGGTATCCTCGGTAGCAGGATCTGTCTCTTCGGTCGATAAAAGACCATCAGCAGTAAGTTTGGTTGCTGCCATTTCACAAGAGTATTGCTGAGGCAAGACTGCAGTTTCGATTCTAAGAGAATCTCGTCAGTTACCACTGATGGTTCTGTGAGCAGTCAGAGTAGATTATGCTGTTTTGAGTTTATATATCCCCTTTGACCATTATTCAGATCGAAAAATACTGCCAGTTTTTCTATTGGTTCCTGAAATGAACCAATGAGCTCTCTAGGAGCTCAGCCAATGCTGGTAAATCATGCCAGAGACTACTTATTAACTTCATGTACAGCGATGTGCAGCTTCTTGTACCTTAGCAAATACCGCAGTGCAATCAAATGCAGGCTCAAAAGCTGCCTCTTTTTGACTTCCACATGAGATCGCTTGCGGGGGAGGCTCTAACAGGGCATTAAAAACGCATATTTGTGTTTTTTGATTGAAATAGTGATATAATAGTTCCATCGTGCACAAACTCTCACCTTTACCGGGTTGATGGAAGGTTGAACAAACAAAGGTTTGCATGCAAGCTTAAATGCATTTATTTCTTTATTCCCAGGTAAAACAGTGAGGCAAGATCCTGCCAATCCCACCTGGGATCCCGGGTTGATCCTAGGTGGGATGCCACCAATTTTTGGCAGGATCCCACCTGGGATCCCACCAATTTTTGGCAGGATCCCACCTGGGATCCCGTCTGGGATTATGGAACAACCCAGGGGGCATCCCACCTGGGATCCTGCCTGAAATTCCAGGTAGGATCCAAGAAGCCATCGCACCTGGGAATCGTAAGGATCCCACCTGGGATCCCCCGTGAAGGATCGAAGAAGCCATTCCACCTGGCAATCATAAAATTCCCGCTAATCCCACTTGGGAATTCATATGGAATCCTGGCTTTTCTTGCCATGATCAAATACTGGAGGTTGTTATTACCATAATTTTGTAATCCCACCCGGAATCACAGCTGCATGTAACCCTGCCACATATACAGGAAATTATTATAATCAAGGGATTTCAAGGGAAATCCTATAACATCTGTACCATATGTTTTGAACTAAACCTGCAAGTTTATTTGGAAACTAGAATTACATAATGATTAATTTCTTTGAATGAAATACAACATTATAGAATGCATGCATGCATGTACATGCAATATCAGCATGTGCCAAATTGCAGAACAATCTGCTAAAAACAATTTTAAAAAAATGGATTATCATTTTCACAAAATTAACGCTTGCCAGCATTAAAAATGTTATTTCATCATAAGTTGTTCTTTTTGCAAGGTTTGTTTAAATTTCTACACTTATCAGCAATTTTTTGCTGTATGCCAGTCTTTTCTCCCCAGTTCTTCTCTAAATCTTCGTCGCTCCATTTATATTGTCTCTGCAGTTGTCCTACAGTTAAAAAAATGTGATTAATGATAGTAAGGGTAAGAGAAACAACTGAACTTGGTACTAATTTTTAGAATATATGTGTCACAAATTTAATGTTTTTACTGCGATAACAAAAAATGGTACTGAACCAGGCTGCAAGATATTAAAAGTAAAGAATACAAAAATTGGTACCATTATATTATACCTTTAATGGCTGCCAGAACCATTGAATTTAAGGGTGCTTTCCCATTTGACCCCTTAATGTTGGAGATACGTTGAACATCTTTTGGTATGAGATTATCCAAGAGGTTCAGCGCGAATGCAGATGGCGAGGAAGAGTGCTTGATGATTTTGTCAAAGCACTCTCTGTCTGTCTTCAAATTATACTTGGGATCTCCAACAATACCTTAAGAAAAAAAATGTAATTAAGTCAACAAAGTTAATCTTTAAAGTACTGTTGAGTGCATGGTCCCAATAACCAAAACCCACAGGGGAAATCCAAAAAAAATTGAGTTATCAGGAGTTCAAGTTCTCAAGAAATAAAACCCTGCTAATACATACAGTACTGTGCAAAAGTAACGAGAGCGAATTTCGACCAAATTCAGCCTCTGTTCTCACGAATTTTTCTCAAAACATCGTGGACTTTTCGAACAAACATTCGTACCGCCCACGAGAAAATTCAAATAAATTTCAACGATAATTATCATGGTCGATCGAAAATTCGCAAGGCACAGCGAAAGTTCGAAGAAATGAACTTTCAAGCCAGCAAAATATCGAAGAACTGATGCGAAAAGGAAAGGGAAGATCATCGAACTTTCGAGGCATAAAAACAAACAACATCACATCACTTCCCGCGGGCGTGAGAAACATTTTTCGCTTCAGTGCTCCTAAGTGCTCTTTCTTGTCCTGGAAGGAAGCCTTCTTGTGAAACGGAAGAAAAAGGTTTTATGGCCAAAGACATGTAGTTGAGTGCAATTTAATGTGACAAGGATTGTGATTCAATTTGACCAGACGAATGTGAATTTTGAAGCACACCTGTACGTGTCAACACAAACATGAAAATTTCGTCAAAATTTAAGGCGGATTTAAGCTGTTTTATCCCTGGTCATGTTCAAAATAATAATGAGAATACTGTCATTCGCTTTGAACATGTGAAATTTATCGAAAGAAAAACTTTCTAAGGGCTGCTCTGAACATTTTTGCACACGAAACCGCCTCAGCTTACTTGCCATCTGGTTGGCCGTGATAATACTCTTTTCGCTTCACTGCACGCACGAGTTTTTATAAATCACTTCACAGAAGGAAAGCCTCTTTTAAACGAGAGAAAACTATTCAGACCAAAACGTGTAAGTGAACATGATTTATTTTGATTGCAATTAGACTTACTTGCCTGTAACCTATTGTTACTGCTGTCGAAAGAATCCAGTCACAATGTTTACACTTCCAGTTAGACTGTTTTATCCCGACTGCGTAAAAATCCACTATTCGATGAGAACATTGCCGTGCCTTGAAAATGGGAAATTTATTGAGTACTGAGGTAATTGTTCCTTCCTCTAAGAAGACAAAACTCGACTCTCAAATTAAGGCCTGTTTAGTACACTACAAACGTTGAGAACATAGTTGGCGGTACCAATTGTAGTAAGGAGCAGGCAGCGTGTCAACACAACTTGAGGTGCAAATTTATTCCTTACTGTCAAAATTCCGCAATGCCGAAAATAGATTTGTTAACTGATAAGCACTTTAAAAGGAACTAAATCAAGCCTTTTCATGACTTAACAACGACCGCGAGAAAAGTCTAACCTTCTTCATCTTAACTCTTAAAGTTAAAATAATAAAACAACCAATGTACATGTATAGAGAAAACTATTCGATGAGAACATTGCCGTGCCTTGAAAATGGGAAATTTATCGAGTACTGAGGTAATTGTTCCTTCCTCTAAGAAGACAAAACTCAACTCTCAAATTAAGGACTGTTTAGTACACTATGAACATTGAAAAAACAGTAGTGAGGAGCAAGCAGCGTGTCAACACAACTCAAGGTGCAAATTGATTTCTTACTGTCAAAATTTCGCAAGACCAAAAACAGATTTGTTAACTGATAAGTGCTGTAAAGGGAACCAAATCAACCCTTTTCATAACTTAACAATGACTGCAAGAAAAGTCTAACCTTCTTCACCTGAACCGTTGAAGTTAAAATAATGAAGCAACCAATGTAGAGAGCAATATTTTGTTTAATATTTGTTTTAAACTTAATTGCACTCTAAAACTTTAGGCTAGCCTTGTATGATAACAAATATCTGTGAAACTAGTTCAATAACACGAATCTATGGAAAAATGAAGAAAGCTACTTTTACAATCACCACTTGGCTCATATGATAAAATTTTATAGAATAATAAAATTATAACCAGATTTGAAACTTCGCTCGTATGACTAAGTTATGAAAAAAATGAAAACTACCGAGTTCAGGTTAACTGATGATCTTAGCTATTCTTGCCTAGTGTTTTTTCTCAGGTTGTGGCATCGCTTGCCAATGCTTATCTTACATCCCTCCCAGATCTTGGTAATGTCTTCTGTATCGCGGCACATGTAGCTGAAGGCTGATGTTACTTCGGCTAAAAAGAAACAAAGTTTGGGAAAGTTATCCAGTCATGTCTCATTTGTCTCCCTGCTCATTTGTATACATTTTACCTCCCCGCAACACCATTTGAACTCATAAGCACTAGCATCAAAACAATACTGACTTGTCAAGTTAACCTTTAATTGCAGCAATTACGATGGCGTCCAGTGTGGCAAATTCTTTAGTTCTGTGCACAGTGGACTTCATTAGAGTCTCCTTGGAGAACAGCCTGTTGACGAGACGCAGGGCCATCACTGTCGGTTTTCCAGCTGACTTCACATGCACATAGTCTTCTTTAGGAAGCCGCACTTTACTCGATCCACCGATAGGGACTATATCTAAACTTAAGAAAGGAGAGGTTATTTTGCTATTTGAGCCTGAAACGTTCTTAAGATGTTCTTAAGTCACCAACCATACAGCCAAAGATGTTCTACGATGAACCATGCAATAAGACAAGCTCGTAGTTTATGTTCATGTATGTCCCTAAAAGCAGTGGAAATGAAGGTATGATCTTGGTATATATTGGGACTGTATAGACTCAAGTTTTATGTTGCAATTTAACAGAGTTCATACTGTTCTTTAAAAAAGTTGTCATAATAAACTTTCTCCAGTGGTTCTCAGCCTGGGGTGTGTTCTTTGTATGTTCTTAAAATTTGGGTCAATCTCAGCCTCTGCGTTCTTATATAAAAAGGTCCTCACAAAAAAGAGTTTACGTGTAAACGTTGATGTTTATTACCACCAAACATGAGGAAAAACCATGAATCATTCCGTTGAAAATAATGCAACTCCAAACTGATTTAGATTTCCAATATGTCACATTTACCATTACCAAACATTTGAAATACATGTGTGTACCTGTTAAATCCTGCTGCGAATGACGCATGAAATCGTCAAAGTGATCAAGCACTCTGTCCGGGTCCGCCAAAGAGGGCGTAAATGAAACAGACTGCATCTGGGTGGGAATTTGTCCTCTGTGGTGGAGTTAACAGCAGCTCAAGTGAATTCTGTCTGTGGTAGTTTAAATCAGGAGTGGAAAACTGGGGCTGCCGACTGGGCTGCTGAAGTTTGCTGGGTTGCTGGGGTGGGTTTAATGTCATCATTGCGAATATCCCAACCAATTTTGCTTCTTGGCTGGCGAAGGAACATTCTAGCCGTTCCACCATTGTTCGGAGTAGTCCAAGCTCCGTTACTGCCTCGTGGTAATCATTCTGGGTAACCTGAAGTAAAAGGACATTAAATTAATACACTCTTTCTTCTTTATAAGAATATATTTTATAAGAATATCGAGGCTGAAATCTGCAAAATTTTAAAAATATTGTAAGAATAAACCAGAGGCTGAGATTTTCAATAGAATACAATTTTGTGTTGAAAATCTGTTAATAAAATGCAATTGTGTGTTTTTGACTTAAATGACATAATTATTCCTTTTTCTAAACAGGAAAACTAGCAAGCAAACTTAAAAAAAACTGGATAACATGCAACTAATTTAATAATAATACAAGAATATTTTCAGCCGAATATTGGCAGAAAAATAAGAATATTCAGCCTTGGCCGGAAAAACAATATTCTCAGTATAAAAAAAGAGAGTGTAGTTAACTTTTAACATCGAAATTTTGAACCAGATGAATCACTTGGATAGGTTGAACTGTGTAGAACGTGTAATTGCAAATTGTAGTCAAAATTACTTGAAAGTATGCTGAATAAAAACAAAAACATATTTTAAACATGTCAATTTCATTGTTTGATTTTAGTTTTTAGTCAAATTGTTAAAGCTTTCTGCTCCTTTCCAGAAATCCGAGTAACAAAATCATCAAACTTTAAAAACTTACAGTATTTGTTTTATCCAATGTGTGGATTGCCCGATCAATCAGGCCCTCGATACTGGACTTTTTGGCAGACTGCTGGGCCTGTCGTGCTGGAATCAAGTCTGAAAGGGGGAATTCATCCTCTGGTAAATCACTGTCTGAAGATGACTCCTTGACTATTTCTGGCTTCCTGCTGGGTGATGCGATACTCACAATCTGTGGAAATATAAACGACATGCATGATGTAAGATTTAAACAAAGAAACAATAGAAAAATTGGTTAACCCAGTCGTAGGAGTGCTCTATGCATATATAGAAGGAAACACAAACTTTCAACATGGACTGACAGTTACTTGAGTATCACGTATGAAGCAACATTACACTGTGTCAGTTACAAGATTTATAAACAAACGTATGCCATTTTAGCAGCACGTATCAACGGTTTAAAATCACTGAGGTACCGCATGAAAAATTGGCTAATGCCACAATACTGCAAACACCAATGTCTCCCTCCTATTAAATTTGCAATTTTCATAAAAACAATCCTTGTAAGGAAACGAACAAGAACAACTTCAGATTAACTGCGCAAACATTTTAAGTCTAAGGTACATAAGTGCTACAACATTATAAGCATAATAGTGAGTCAGAGCGAAATTACAATTCAAGGTTGTTTGGCAATCAGCAAGTCAACAAATAATGTTGCACACTATTATTTGCTCATCTTTATATAAAAACCATATAAATTTTCGAGCTGAGGCTGAACCGACCCTGAATGTGAGCCTTATTTACCGCTGAAAGAAATCACAATGCGGTAAGACTTGGCAAAAGCTAATCTTCGAAGTAAGGGCAATTAGGTTAATACATACATTTCCTTTAGGCTTTTCCTTTGGTTTTCCACTTGTTTCTTTTCCTTTTACAGGTTTGCGGGCCTTCTTGGCTGGCTCAGGGGACTGGGCAGCATCTGTAAGCTAACGATTGCCACCAAATGTTTACATAAATTGAATTTAACTGATTGATTATACGGCATTCCTAATATTTAAATCAAAGACAAGTTAAATTGCCAAAGTAACAAATACTTACAATTTTTCGTTTTGCCTTTGCTTGGCGTTGCTGCGGTTGACCATTATCAAAGAGCTCTTCTTCGATAAGGGGATAACAGCTGATTGTGGCAGTGTACTCCTTTCCTTTTCCCCAGACAACATGCACTTTCTGGCCTTCTATAAGTGGCGATGGATCGACTATGGTAGACCGAAAAACATCAGAATACTGGCCGCATTTCCAATTAATACGCGCGATTTGATTCATTTTGAGCTAGCAGTCAGCAACAAGTGTTTTAAAAACTGATGGCAGCGTATGGGCCTTTTATACTAAACCACAACTCTGGTCAGATCAAAAATCCTGTCACTTGATTGGCTTTTTCGTTCCCTTTTGTGTTGAAAAAAGTTTATGTTTACATTTGAATGACTTTGAAAACAACATATTACTTAATTAACTTCTAGCCTCAAACATACACGTGGCGACTTAATTGACAAATTCACACTTATTGTTCACCACATTTGTCCTTGTCTGCAAAGTGCGCGCGGCAAATAAAATTTTATTTTGATGTTCCATAAAGCTCAGCAAAGATTTTTCTGTTAAAAAAATAGCTTCTCTTGATTTTTCCCTTCGAATTGAACCAAAGAAAACTAAACTTATGAGTACCAAAACTGGCAAAAGTGTGATTTTGTATTTTTTGTGATGTACCCGCGACGGCTGTTTAGATAAGCATTGTTTATGCACACATTGTTTTGATAAAAACTTCTAAAGGTGCCATACAGGTCAGCTTCCCTTTTTTTTTCTATTAAGACAAGAAAAGTTTTAAGACATCTCGCTTCAAACTAATCAGAAGAAAGCTAAACGTGTGAATAGCTTCTTAAGACCCTTTGACTTGAGAGTGTCATGATGTTTTTATTTGTGATGTGCACACGGCAAACGTGAATGAAGGCCGAACACATTTTAATTACAAACTATTAAAAAGTTGCATGCAGCGTAGGCCTTTTTAATTAGAAAAAAAACAAATGTCCCCATGAAATCTCGCTTAAGACTTTCAGACTAAACAAAAGAAAGGTTATGTAATAAATATTTCCATTGATCTCAAGACTTCAGAGGTGATATTTTGGTGATTTATGCTTGGTGGCGGTTAATTGAAGGGGTGAGTGCAAAACCATGCTAAGTGACGATTTGGGTGAAAAAAATATTTTCGCGAAAGGGCTTGAATTTTTGCATGTGGTCTTCAATGTAATAGAAAAACGTGGTCCTGTATTTTTGTCACTGGTTTTTGCTTCGTTTATAAAGACGCCGCTAGGAAAAGCGAGTGGTTTTTCTGCATATGCAATATCTGGAAAACAAAGCAAAGCTTAGCGGACAAACTACGGGACATTGTTAAACATACCTAAACAAAACTGCATGCGAAATTTGGAGTGTTTTTGACAAAGTTCACTTTTGATTAAAATACCTAGTGCCCTTTTCCTGCCGCGGTCTTCAAATAAATGAAGCTGGGCCTTTGTTATGATAAACAGAGCTGATCCTTTGTTATAATAGCCAAGCCAAGCCTTTGTTATAAGTCGAAGTCTTGCCTCGGTTTATCATAACAAAGGATTGGCCTGCCGCGTCCGCAAGGACTTTAATTTCACTTAGAAAGCAGCAAAATGTCAATTTCACGCAACGTATAAGCTCAAAAATGTTGATTTTAGGTCAAAAAAGGTTTAAATGTTGATTTCACATTAACATGCGACAGCAAGGAGGTTGATTTCTCTTAGAAACGAGCAAAATGTCAATTTCATGCAATGCATAAGCTCAATGATGTTGATTTCAGGTCTAAATAGGTTAAAATGTTGATTTGACGTTAACGCGTGACGGCAAGGAGGTTGGTTTCACTTAGAAACCAGCAAAATGTCAATGTCACGCAACGCATACGCTCAATGATGTTGACTTCAGGTCTAAATAGGTTAAAATGTTGATTTGACGTTAAGGCGTGATGGCAAGGAGGTTGATTTCACTTAGAAACCAACAAAATGTCAATTTCACGCAGCGCATAAGCTTATTGATGTTGATTTCAGGTCTTAATGGGTTAAAATGTTGATTTCACGTGAACACGTGACAGCAAGGATGTTGGTTTCACTTAGAAACCAGCAAAATGTCAATGTCACGCAGCGCATACACTCAATGATGTTGATTTCAGGTCTAAATAGGTTAAAATGTTGATTTCACGTTAACGCTTGATGGCAAGGATGCTAGTTTCACTTAGAAAACAGCAAAATGGTAATTTCACGCAACTTATAAGCTCAATGATGTTGATTTCACGTGAAAACACGCTATAAATAGGGCTGACAGATTGACAGATTAACAGATTAACCCTTTTCCGCAACGTACGGGTCTCCATACATCTGCATGTCCACTGATCCCAGAAGCTCAAAACACTACAAATCCTGCTGATTTGAAATAAAATCAACGCAACCTGGATCACAGATCTATGTTACAATCGATCACTACTTGTTGGCCATCCTTATGTTTAAACAATCTAGTTACCAGTTTGAGAAACCTCCGCAGAACGTGATCGCAATGCATGCTGGAGAGGGTCTTTACACCTCGTGCACGGGAAAACATGGCGGTCGATATAAGACAAATTTTATAAGTCTAAAACCAGTTCTCGCTTTCGAAACTTTGACGCTAGCAATGCTTGGCAAATGGGCCAAGACTCACCAGAGGGTATTTTTCTTGGGCAAGAACTGCTCTTGGACTTTGCTCCCCTGCTCAATCTGACTTCGAACGCCGATAACACGATTACGGTATATTAGCTGCCTCCAAAGTTTCAGAACACATTTTGATTCTTTAAAACGTGCTGATGACTTACGGGTTTATCGAGACTTTATGATGCCTCTCAACCACCAGGCAAGCATACAAGGTACTTTAAAACAATGCTTAAGATATTAGTTGATAGAGCTCTAATGCAGCACATCTCTTTTTTGTTCGATGAATTTCGTTTGATGCGCGATCGATTCACGTGTTGTGCTCACATCACAATAACCGATGTAAACAATCTTTTCCCAGTTTTTCGCTCTATATACTATTTTCCTTTGACTTTAAGACAGCTAAGATTCTATAAACAGTCTGCCTGTTTGCTGTTAAACAAAATAATAAGGTGGTTTCTTGTTTTTCTTTCAACAAAAGATCTCCAAAAGATGTTGCTTGGGAAACTCAGTTTTTTGCATACGTTATTTCTCGAGAACAAAGAGCACCCCAGTGAAAAAAACTTCGGGGCAATGTTTCTCAGGTAAAACGAAGCCAACACTTCAAAATGGCCAAAAAATCTAGGGGATGTTCTTGCACGCAGCCTTTCAATTTATCCCTCAATTGCCTCACTATTGAGGCAGGTGGCAAATATGTTTGGATGAAACGATACCATTGTCCACATTTAGGCCCTGATTATCCTTTCGCTGTGTTCAAATGGGATTCTATTTCTTTATGGCATTTGTTGGGAAATCTAACTGCCACTTTGTCACAGTTATACTGTAGTGCACCCTCTGAGTTGTACGCAAAAGGTTCCTAAGAGGCTGAATTTATATCTGCAAGGGGAGGATTGTGAAAATATGATTAAAAAAAGGCACATAGGGTCCCTAATTTTATAATGAAATTTTCAAGGAAAATTGGGCGTGATATCTCTGTTCAAAAGAATTACGCTAATGAGCTATTGTTTTCTCTTAACGTCAGGTGAAAACATGGTAATATCTGTCTCAACGTACTAATAGTCCAGGCATTTTGTAATCAGACCTGGTACTAATTGCAACAGAAGCTCTCTCATCGTAAACCAGTTAGAAATAACCTATACATTAACATATTAAAAGTCTCTAAAGATTCAAGCGTGGGAAAGCCTCCAAATATGATCAACGTCTAACTCGCTTTCTGCTGCAACATGAAAACCAGGCTATAAACAGGAAGTTGCTGTTTACGGCTGTTTTATTAATATAACTCATGCCTTTCCCTTAAAATTAAGAACATACTCTTAGTACAATGTTTCCTGGACCTTAATCTTAAAATAAACGCCCATAGAAGAACAACTTGTAAAATGCTGAGTTATTTGAAAGTTTACATTTTCCAAGACACGTTTAGCCCTTATCTTCACGCTAGAAATAGAGCCATTCTTGAATTGTAATCTACACATGCTATACAAGTAAGTCTTCCGAATCTTCACTTTCGTAGTCCAGGGCGGTGGTAGAGTCAGTGCACGCGGACCCTTTGCACTGGCCACAGGCTGGAGAGCACTGCATACCATTCTTATGGCAGATGCACCTCATAGTGCAGATGTCAGACAAACAGTTGCATCTGATTAACTGTAGAAGCAAGTCTGGCGCAGGTGGCAGGTCCGTCGCAACAGGAACCAATTAATTGCCAATTACTTTCCATCCCCAGTCCTCGATCAACATCTCTGCATCCTCCCCCTGCCTTTACTTGTAGATAGATGCGCAGGCTGTGGAATCAGGTCGCTGCTGCACTTGGGGGGAGATTCTGTGGCTGTATATGAGAAGTCTTTGTTGCAAGTTTCTCAAACTACCCCTGATACCTGAGAGAGTCAAGACCAACCCCTGGCTTCCCACTGAAAAGTGCCACGAGTACTTTTTCACCTGCAGCAACAACGTCAGATACAGCCGAATGGCAGCTGAACGTGTTACCTTGCTCTCTGAAGCATGGTACATTCTCAAATTTCTTTAGCGCCGTTGCCTTGCCAACTCTATACAGGCGCAAGGTTGTGTCGCAGCCGGTCATGGCATGAAGAAACAGGAGATTCCTGGAAACTTCCCTACCAAGCTGATCTTTGACTTTCTTCATATGCCAAACCCGTGCCCCTCTCATGTTTGCCTTTGGCTCTAGTCTGAAATAGAGATTACAGCCATCTTCAGAAGCATGATAGCACAAGAGGACTAGCAAATCTGTGTTGTCCCCTACAAGAACCGTGGTCTTTGTTTGGGCAGACTCTACAGCAGTTTTCACTATAACTAGATCGGCATCACCATCAGAGTGGTGTGTCACGCAGCCTGCATTCTGTAGAGCCTGACTCAGCATCATGAAAGAGCATTGCTTGTTCTTGGGGTTAGAGAGAAAGTTATCTTTCTTTAGCGTGATGGACATGCTTTCTGTAAAGGTGACAGTGGCAGCAACCTTCCCTGATGCGCACCTCTGCTGTGTCATAGCTTTAGTTGACATTTCGTCATACCTGTCAAATACCACTATCGCTCTTCTGTATTTCCTATGCACATAGCTGCAATACAAGTCGCACACTTCCTTGTAAGTTGGAGAACCTCTCGGCCATGGGACTTGGTGGAGAAGGGCACCTCCATCCAACACATATTGGACATTTCCTTCGGGCTAGGTCTTGGCCTCTGGTGAAAGCTTTGCCCACAGTGCTTCTGCTAGCACTGGTTTTTGTGGTTGTCTAAGCGTTAATGGGAAGTCAAAAAGAGATGTGGGATAACTGCAGAGCTCGTATCAAAATAATTCTGCAAGTTGGGAGTTTTCACAGGCCATGATCAGTCGCTGAAATAAAAGTTGCGGGTCAACTTGTACTTGATCATTGTTAATCTTCACAGAGGACTTCGATGCCATAGTGATTGCCTGGGCACTTCGTTTGAATGTGTAATCCATGGGACTCTTCCCATTCATTGACGACAGGATCTCCCCGACACGTTTGGCGTCATCAGCATTAACACTACTATTGGCATTTACCCCATTCATGATGTTTCTTAGACTGTCACTGTCAGGAGAGAAAGGGTTATGATCAGCCAGAGTACTGATGGTGGTCATTGTGTCTTTCGTGTCTCTTGCCTGTCTTGCCTTGGACATATCTTTGTTTTGCTCGCCCGAATCAAACTGTACTCCCGTCAACTCTTGGATACTGTGGTTGGTTTTGGCGCATGCCGGCATAGATAATAGCCAGATAAGATGTTGCTGCTCCGTTAGGCCCCTTCCTCTTGTCAAGCCTCCGCTCGTCTTCAGACTTCTCATAAGAACCTGCTCGATGATTAGGTCAATCAATAATCCTGCCAAAAACCTATCACTCCTTCTTGCCACGCGAAGACCGGAAGCAAAGTTTCTGTAGACATCCGGATGTTTTGTTTGGAGGTCCGTCATCGACTGTAGGTATAGTTGAGCGCACTTAACGTACAAGTTGTGGCCAGAACCAGCGAGATATGGCAGCATTCTTGTCAATGCCTCGAGGTGGAGTTCCCAATTAGCTGTTCACTCTGCTTTGAGAAAGGAGCGCAATATGTCCACCATTTCTAGGTACTGAATCCAAAGTGCTGCAGTGCGGCTTCTCTCAGCAAGGACGTCTTTCTTTCTGCGTACGCATTCTTGAATCTTGCTCAGAACATCTGCTGTGCTTGCTTCTTCAGCTGAGACTTTCTTTCCTGTCAACTTATCAAACAATGCACGCACCTCTTCAATCTTTGAAATTCCAACCTGCAAGTGGATGTCTTCAGGCGTCGGCTCCAAACGATGCTGGTGGCCTGCAATATTAAATTAAATTGTCTTTATTTTAGCAACGCTTGTCAAAGTAAAAGAATTGACTTTAAACTGATACTTACTGTTATGAGTGCTTTCTGCATGAGGGGATCAGGCGATACTTGACTCGGAAATTTCATCAGCTAATTCAGACGCAACAGTACTCTCATTACCTGAAATGATAAAATGTAAAATAATTTGACATAATTGCTGTCTAATTTGAGTGACATGTAAAAGTGTATCGTGTAAATTTTACCTCGCTGCTCATTCTCATTGTCTCTGTCCACTGTATCTTTGCCGTTCGCGTTGCAAATTATGGAATTTTCCTCAGAAACTACAAAATAAAAAGTAACAAGAAAATAAGAAATGACAATCAAACCAGATACGCTTTATAGACAAAATAAATGGCTATTACCTGTGTGTTGTAAGAGTGGTATGGGTACTTCCAGAGCTTCCGAATGCAGCAGCGCATTCAAAGCGGTGTCCACGATGAGGTGCACACGAACGGCCTGAGTAATTGCTTTTCCAGTCATTATATGGTCTACCGCATTAGATGCACAAGTCAGTTCCAGAACTTCTCATAAACCGGACCTCGCCATCAGATGGCCCATACTTCCAAGAAAGCTCATCTCCACATGAAAAGCACCAAGACGCATGATCACTTTGCGTAAATCGCTGTCAGCTGGTTCAGACTGTATTATGTCAAAGGCCTTTAACCACAGAGGCTGATCAAATGTGATGATGGGATTGGCAATTCCGTGTTCCTTGGCATGCTCAGTTACAAAGTTCGGGTGGAAGAAATACACGTGACATCGTCGCCTTGATATCCATCATCGGAAGGAACATAATTGAAGACTTGCCCGGGTGCCTTCCCTGGTGAACAGATTGCATCATGCCACTCCAAGATGGACGTGGGGTGCCAAACAGTAGAGATACCTTTCACAGGATGTCAAGATTCGAAGTGGGGTCTTCCACATTTACCTGACTGGGTCCACATAGATGAATCTCTACTCTTCCAGTTGTCAAGATTTCTTCTGCAGTAACTTTGCATCGTGGGACATTACAATTGTGTTTAGTACCAGGCACAGCAACTGTGATCATGCCCATACCGCGAGTGTCCTAGAGTTGTGGTCAACATTGTCGGCTGCATACTGAACAAACTCGCCATTAAAAGAGGGTATATTAGTTCCCTGGCTAAGTGCAGCATTCTGGTTGAACATTTGCACTTCTTGGTAAGATGAACAAAACCAGTGGTGATGCAAGGTGTCAGTAAGGAAGCGCGAGGCGAAGTTGTGGTGCAACTGAACTGCAAGCCCGATCTGTAAAGGTGCGATAACGACACGTGGCCGCATAGCTTGAACAATGGCCTGCCCAATTGACGCTACCTTCAATGAATTATTTTTCTCTGAGACGAGAACTCCCAGAAATGCAGAAAGTGAGGCAGGAAGAAAGTGGACATGAGATTTAGCATCGCTGTCTATCGTGGGGTAGTTGCCACTTGAGGTCGCAAGTGATTTGAGGTTGTTTTTTATCAGCCTAGCTGCTGTTTTGATGATGTTCATTTTTTGTTCTTCGATATCCATGTCATCCTTCTGTACGTAAAACTCCTGTAAAATTGCAGCAGCAGTGGTTCAAAAGGTTACAACATTCGGCTTACCGTTAATATCTGTTATCACGATCTTATCTCCAAAATACTCAGGATGTTTGGTTTTCATGTGCTGCCGTCTGTAAGCTTCACTATTTGTGTCACTCAAACATTCCTCCATTTTCTCGACTAGATTGCTCACTGTTATCTGCTCGTTGTCCTTTTCTTCAAGAAACTTTGTAACTAAAAAAGGCCTCGCGTTTTCCTTAATCCTGGGGATGACCAACTTTCCTCTTTTTGACAGCCGGTTGCTTATCCCCTTCAAAAACTTTAGGTAATTTCCTCTTTGTGCGGAAGTTTACACTGCAGGTTTGGTGGTAAACTGCTTCAGCAGCAGGCAAATCATGCACATTTAGAAGCCTTGCTCTTATCGTATCAGACCACTCGTCCCCTCTCTCTGAACAAATTTTCAATATCGTGTCTTTCGTTTGAATTGTCGTAACCCTGAACGCTTCCCCCAGTCTTTTTACTGTTCCCCAAACTCAACTTTGGTACCACGAAAGAAACAGTCAGTTTTGAATGAGAAACACTGTTCTGCTTGGCGAGTTAAAGAGCGATGATTGCTAGTAGTTTCAGACATGAGAATTTTCTTGGCTCCCTTGATGTTACTTGGCAGACAATATTTCGCCAGCAGTTTTGATAAACCTGCTGCCCAGGAACTGTAGAGATGAAATCATTTCGCTCTGTGCTTGCCCAATTTATTTCCGCACTTCCCTTTTCTCTTAGTGTTACGACCTTGGCCTTGCCATCAAAGTTTTTTACAAATAACATACTTTTCTGTCATCCATAGTTGAGAATCTTGTTTTCTGAAATTACAGGCAGATCAGAAAGTGTAAAAGACATCAAGACAACGATAGATGAATAAAGAGCGCTTTTTGCACAAAATAAATCTCAATCCTAGTTACAGCTTTGTGGTACTCGGAAACACTTAGCTTGATTGCATAAATGTGACTTAAATTGGCTTTCTTGAATTTTTGTTAAAGTTTGGTTCTATTCTTGCCACATGGATGGGCAGTGTTCAGAAGAGGTAGTCATTGTAATCAATTTTAGTGGATTTCAAAACTTTATGTGTTTCCATGTGTTGGTACTTTTGTGGTTAGAATAAATCAGAGCCTGAGCTTCAGCCAGTGATGGGTGTTGAATATATACTTCAGTCCAGTCTATGATTGCTTTGACATTTGGGTAGCTCTTGAGGCACTCAGGATGATATGACTTAATCTCTTCCTGTGTTGGCCAGTAAATAAGTGGTGACATCTCCCTTGACAAAAAGGATATCCATGTGGTCACAATTCTATAAAACTGTTGGTTGGGACACTTTCATTCTAAAAGCAAGGTCTCCCACTGTAAGTCCCTGTCTTAGGCAAAGTAAGGTCATGAAAAAATCTCCTTCCACAGAAGTTTTCCTGCCTAGGCCAGGCTTCTTTCTATTTTCTTCCAGCTGGTGATGCTGTAGTGTGTTTGATCCAGAGCCTTTTAGATAATGCAACCGTGCTGCATTGTCTCGCAGTTTATCTGCTAATAGTTTAAACACCTTTGCATTTTGTAATCCATTGTACGGTTGTACTAGGTGGTCAGAGTGTTCAATGTCCTTGATGGTAAACCTTCTACTTTGAATTCTTTTGTTCTCTTCCTGAAGAGTAGTTATGAGAGTTCGAAGCTGCTCCACGTCCTTTTGAAACTTTGTAATTTGATCTCTTAGTTTACTACAGTGAGCTCACTCATCATAAGGCTTCACTGGAAAAGTTGAAAATTTACAGAGTATGTAAATAACATGTAATTAACATGTAAATAATCAAAAAGAGACTGTAAAGAATAATTTACATGATTTTTCCCCTTTTACATGTTTTGGAGGTTTCATGTAAAAAACATGTAAATATTTCAAGTGAAACATGTAAACGATGAAGAAAACACTGTAAATGTTTCAAAGCAAAGGGCTAAGATCATGTAAATAACATGTAAACTGTTCCTGCAAATACTGTAAATAGCCTGTAAATTTCTTGTGATTCAACCTGGGAACCCGTAAATAACATGTAAATTTAATACAGGGAGGTTGCCAAAATACTGTAAATGACATGTAAATAAAAAAGGAGAGGCTGTAAACAACATGTAAATAAGAAAAGGGAGGCTATAAATAACATAGAAAATGAAAACAGGAGTCTGTATATAACATGTAAATCAAAAAAGGAGCCTGTAAATAACATGTAAATCGAAAAAGGGAACCTGTAAATAACGTGTAAATTGAAAAAGGGAGCCCGCAAATAACATGTAAATTGAAAAAGGGAGCCTGTACAATAAATAACTTGTAAATAATAACTTGAAGAAAAATGCATGGAATGGACTGTTTTATTGTAATCAAATCTGTTGACCTTAATTATAATAGTAGAAAATATGCAAATTTATAAAGAAACAGAAATTTATTGCAATCAGTAGACTCCGTAAAATTCAAATAGTTTTTATATGCCACGAATAAGGTTTACAATGTATACATTGCAACAAATAAAACGTGTTGTCTTTTCTTTCTATCCACAACAAGATGACTTAAATGTAACTTTGTGCATGGCCAAAATATTTCAAAATACCATGACTGAACTCCTTTAACCAAATTCAAGCACTTTTCAAGAAGACTACTAAAATTCAAGACCTTTTCAAGATTGTGCGAAACCATGTCATATTCAGCTCTATTTAATTCATAAATAATAAAATGATTAAGAACTATACTGTTGTCAGCTACAACTAGTAAAAATTTTGCAATGTAGGTGTATTACTAAATTAAAATTGTTTACGAATGGATAACTGTCTTAAATATACACTAAATTGACAAAGTCAAATGTAACATAATGATAATACCTTGTCATAAAATGAATGAATAAACTGCTTTTTCTCACTAAGTAATTAATGTAAGATTAAATTAGCCTTAATAATTATTATGAAAAATGTGGGAGGCACGATGGCCTTGTAGTTACATGTAGTGCACTCAACTCCTGATCGAGCGGTCTGGGTTCAAACCCTAGGCAGGTACATTCTGTTGTGTTCTTGGGCAACACACTTTACTCTCAGTGCCTCTCCACCCAGGTGTATAAGTGGGTACCAGCAAATTTAATGGTGGGGTAACCCTGCAATGGACTGGCATCTCATCCAGGGGGAGTAGAAATAGTCCTAGTCGCTTCCTGCTACAGAAAGCAGGATAACCTCCAGCCTGTTGGGCCACATGGCTCATATGTAGACTTTACCTAATTATGAAAATTACTGCAATGTAAGTGTGAAGTACTGATCAACTTTTTTCATAGAGTGAATTGTTCTTTTGAAATAACAGAAGATAGAAAGAAAAAACATTCACCACAAGACAGAGATTGACATTTTAAATTCATCATAAAAACATTCATGCCAAAGGAATACTACATTGCATAACATAAAACAAGGCCTCTGACATCCTTTAGGCTATGTTTACAAAGTCACAGTTTCCTTCTTTTTCCAAAACTGTACGGAATCCAAACAGTGCAAACATTTTGGACCCCTGAAAAAACATTCACTGTAAACAATATTCAGACTGGTGAAGATCCAAACTTTAATTTTTTTGTGATAAAAAACTGTACTGTAAAAAAACCCAAACAATTCATAGGGGCCTGTTGAAATTGAAAGGCCTATCTAGTACCATAGTTCCCATAACACAACATAAGTTAATAAATTATTTTTCTGGTACTACATGCATGTAAACATGGCCTTTGCTCTTTATGATGAAATCTTATAGCTGCTGTATTGAACAATAAGTATCAACCTAGCAATCTAAGATATTTAAATTTAATGCTAATTCACTAACACAGATAGGTGATACTTCAAAGCATTAAAAATAATGTTTAAAGTGCTTGAATTTGTGCCAGAAAGCTGCCAGAGCATATCAAAGTGTTGAAGGTCACCATGTTAGACTGTAATGCACCAGGGGCCCATTTCTCAAAGGTCCCAAAAAGTTTTCACACCCAGAAAGCCATACCAAAATTTGAAATCTTATGTTTGCAGAGCTGTTTTATTCGCCTATTCTCAATATGACCAGAGATTCCCTTCACACAAGATGTTTCAGGCATATACAGCTCTTAGTTTTTAGACACAGCTCTATTACAGATGGCTTTGTGGGCTTGAAAAGTTTCCGGGGCCTTCACGAAATGGGCCTTGGACCCCTTATAGAGTCATAAGTACTATAGAATTCTCAGTTGCTGCTTTTTTCCTGATCAAGCATCAATGCCAAGGAATATGCATGTATTGACCACTCTCAATTTTACTTCATCCTACAAGCAACATAAAACATTTTGTTAAATAAGATAAGTTATGTCTGTGTATGAATCAGCAAATTCTGTGTATGATATCAATCAGCAAATTTTATACTGGAGTTATTATTTTATTTCTTATCATTCCAATTTATACCGTGACCTTTGAAATCGGACTGTAGCCGGTCATGTTGACCAGCCAAAGTAATTTTAGCTTGGTCACGTTCCGTTTCTGACCGGTCAAGATATTTACAAAAAAATCAAGTACACGTAATGTTAGCCTAATTAAACCCACAAATATAATTTGTTTGTTCCAGTCATTGCTAGACCATTTAAAAATTGGCTTAATATTTTTCTGAACGGATTTAACCCCAGTCGCTCAAGTGGCATTCCTAACAATCTTGTACGCATGACAAACAGCAAGCAGATGGTCTTTAGCCGTTAGAACAGATATGCATTGGTGTATGTTTTCGTGAGCGGTCATAACAAAAAAGAGATCAAAACTCTCAGATTAACAGTTGGGGATTTGATTGTTTATTCAAGAATGAACGTGACCATCTCAACATGACATGACTGGTCAACATGAGCAGCGAGTGAAGTTTTTGGCCAGTGAAGTCACCATTCTGGCCAGACATTGCCGTTGACTGGCCATTATTTTGAGCCCTGAATATTCATCAATCAAACAGATCTTATATCTACATCTGTAGCTGCTGTGTGACAAGAACTTTGCATCTCTGATTGGAAGACACTGAATGTCAGAGGGTGCAGAAGAACTAAACTCAAAATCTGTGGCAGTAAATATTCAGTGTTAACTATCTTCTACACTGTAATATTCATGCACAATAAATCAAACTCCTATCAAACAATGTGTAAATAATAAGTCAAGTTATTTGCAGGCACAATTTGATTGTTTCTTACATGCACTTATGCTCTATTGGTGGACAAAGGTACAGATGATGTCATAAACATTTGTTGGTAAATGTAAAGAATCCGATTCTACCGACGTGTTGGCCGACGCGTCGGTCGACAGTCAGTCAACAGTCGACCGACGCATCAGCCACTTTTTAACCTTGTAACGTACAAACTGCGTCGGTGGTGCGTCAGTGGCGTGTCGGTGACTCATTTGAGCCTTTTTGAATTATTGCAAGGCTAAACGTACCTTTTCCAAACTGAACTGACATGCCTTCAATGGAAAACTTTCACTATGATATGAAAATAAGAAGTTTACTTTTGACCGCCATCTTGTTTTTCGTGCTCTTAGAACCCAGTTCCCATTACGACAACTGTTAGAACCCAGTTCTCACTTCAGCAAACACGTTAGCCGACTGTCGGGCAACGCGTCGGCTGACTGTCAAGCGACGCATCGGCGGAGACTTTATCTTTATTTATTAAGCTAAACTTTATTGAGTTGGTCATTGATTTTTTCAAACTTGGTGGCTCCTAAAGGAGCCGTTTTTTTGTTGTTGACAGAGCCCTCTAGGAATAGAAGGCATCCTCCAACGCCAGCGGTAACAGCTTCTTCGCGATGCGAAGTCGTTTCACCAATGGCAACAGATCACCCAGCTGCCTTCGACACTCCTGCTCGATCCTTTTCACTGAAAGTTTCGGGTCTCCCAGCCTCTCCAAGGTGCTTTCGTATGTCACTTCGTTGACAATTCACAGCTCTGCTATGCCGAGGAAGTCTCTGATCGTGCTGCGTGCTGTGCGTGCGAGTCTGTAAGCGTTGTTCAGGCTACATTTCTTTTCGTTCAGGGTTGAGAGCACTGCCTTGTATCGTCAATGGATTTCCGCAAGGTCGTTCCGGTCGACCTTCGCAGCAGCTTCATGATTAGTTCCAGTTGATGGCTCTGAGGAGTTCTGCAAAGTTCGTAGCTGCTGCTCCAGGGCCTTAATACGGTCATCTCTTTCTTTCAACTGCTCTTTGTAGGCGGTGATACGCTGTTCATTCTGCCGGACCAAGTCTGCCATCTCGTCAGCGTCCTGTTGAGCCTGAGCTACCTGCTCCTCCCTCTCTTGGCAACTGTCTTCGAGCTCGTCGAATTGGGCCTTCAGATCTTGGTAGGCCTTGCCAAGTTGTTGATTTTTCTGCTGCAGCTGTCGACAAATGGATCTGTAGTTAGGCTCAGCTTCTGGAGACCCTGGGGCTGCGGCTACCTGCGGCTGCTCCTTTTCTGCTGCCCTCCTTCCCCTCTTGGTCTTCTGTTTTTTCGCTGGTGGCTGCTCACAGTCACATTTGCGACTGTCGCCACTACAAGAACCGCACATCACTAAACAGTGGATTCTTGTATGACCTGGCTGCATCTGATGTTCCTCAGGGCTATGCAGATTTCGGGAAGCAAAATCGCTCGACTTACCAGCCTTTCAAAGCCTACTGTGATCTGTGCACTGAGTGAGCTGAGAACAATCTGTTGCAACAAAGTCCTGAATGCTGGAATTAAGCTTGGAGGTTTAGGGAAGACCGTGGAAATAGACGAGTCAAAGTTTGGTGCCAAGAGAAAGTATAAGAGAGGGAGAGTCTCGGAAGGTCCGTGGGTGTTTGGAGTAGTGGAGCGAGGATCGCAGAAAGTGCTGCTCTTCCGTGTTCCCGACCAAACTAGAGAGACACTTGTTCATCGTCTCATCACTACACATATCCGACCGGGAACTGTCATCTACTCAGATCAATTCACTCCGTACATACCACTCAACCAGCTAGGATACATCCATCTATCAGTGAATCACTCCAAAAACTTTGTTGACCCCGACAGTGGTGCACACACCAATACCATCGAAGGCGTGTGGGCTTTGGTCAAGAAGAAGTTGAAGTGGATGTGTGGTACCCTGTATGAATACATACCCAGCTACTTGGATGAGTTCACCTGGTTCCAGAAGTTCGGGAAAGACCGAGCATTTGAGCAGTTGCTGGAAGACATCGCTGAACAGTTTCCACTGCAGTAAAATTGCAATTAAAAATGGCTCCTTTAGGAGCCACCACATATTAAAAAGTCAATGATCAATAAAGAGTATAAACTTCCGAATGAACGAAAAATAAACATGTCGGTGAGATCAATATGTCGGCCGACTTGCTAATAAACTCCCTTTGGTAACCGACCCTGGACAAAACATCGAGAAGACCTCGGTACTAGTGTTTCATTTTAAAAATGGCGGCTATTTAGCTATCACGTTTTCATCCTTTCTTATGAAGTTGTTCTTGCTTCCAACTGAAAGAGATAACAAAATAATAGTTAAAAGGGGAAAATATTTCGACCAATGCGTCGGTAGAGTGTTGGCCGACGCGTTGGTAGTGTGTCGGCCAACACATCGACAATTTGCCGACCAACGCGTTGGTAGTGTGTCGGTGATATGTTGGTGGTGTGTCGACCAACGTGTCGGCCGACGCATCAGTGACATCGCATTCTTTACCTTTACCCCTTTGTTTTTGTTTCTTTGTTATGTATTGCAAAGCAGATAGATTCCATGTTGCAGTGCATCTGTTCAGCAATAGATCACAAAAGACATCAAAATGTGGTAAGAACATCAGTGACAGACTCTGCTGAAAAATTAACAGATTCTGTGACACACTCTGGTAATGGCTTATGTGAATATTTTTTGTTTTCATCACGTTTCGATGTTATCTGTGATCTACTCAAGGCAGGAAAAAACCCAGATCTGATTTCCTCAGCTAAGTAAATTTTACTCTTGAGCAAGTGAAAATAGAAGTTCAGTGGCCTGGTGGGCAAGTGAAATTACAATGTAGCCTCAGTAGTCTTGTGAGTCTGGCTAAAAATGCCAGCTTGATAAATGATAATTTCCATTCATTCCATTTCAAAACTTAAGACCTAAAGATTAGTTAATTATTAGGTTGAAAGCAAGAATTATTTAGGAATCCGAGTGTACTTTATTTGCAATTGTCCTCTGATTTCCTTACTGGCCACCACATTGGCAACTAGTATTTAAGTGGGGGCAAGTGAAAACTGAAATTGACTGGCCCACTGGGCAAGTGACTTACAATTTTTTTCCTGCCCTGCTACTACTGAACAGATGCATGGCACATGAAACCTACAGGTATTTGGTAAGACCCCAATTTCATACAAGTAAAATGTACAGCTGTAACAGGGCTCTAAAGTGCTGTCTGGTCATCCCAGCATAAGGCAATTGATTGAAATCGATCCATAAATTGATATAAATCAATAAATTGAAATTAATGTTAGTGTTGTCAGTGTCATCAATCAATTGAAAGAAATTCATACTCACATGCTAGAGAATTTTCAAGTTATCAATTTGATTTTACCAGATTTATCAGTTGTTAGAGAATCAACAGAAAGTTGGTCTCTCTTTGTTAGTTCACATAAACTGTAGAAAAACTGTGCCCCTCAACACAATGTTTGATTGTAACTTTTTTATGTAGATTTCAAAGGCACTACCAAAGACTCCCAAAACATAGTCCCCGATACATGTATGCCAGCAAAATATTCTGTTTACAAGATACAATGTTATGTTCTTATGCAATTGTATTCGTGATTTCATATTTCACTTCATATCTTTTGTTCATTTCTTTCTTATTAAATGTTGCTTAAAAGATAAGCTAGTATCAGCAAAATCGATAATGCTTATTGAAAATTTGATCACAATCGATGACTCATGACGAATCCTTTTATTGATTTCTGATATCATTGACTAATTTCTATTGATTGGTATCAAATAATCGATTGACTATACTGTGTTGTCCAAGACAAGTAGATTTTCCTGCCTGGGTAAGTTACTCTTCCTTTTTTTCAAGTCCTGTGTAGTTTTCATGACAGTTTAAGGTACATGTATACCTCTTTATAGAATATCTTAGTTTTTTTGTGTGTGTGTGAAAGAAAATTCCACAACATTTAACTTACTATCAGTACCAGTGGGTGCAATGTCCATGTACAGTTGTGTATAACAGCATATTGTAACTTGCATGTAGGTACAACATTACTGTATACACTTGAGTAACTTCAGAATACTTACACTAGCATAAGAGAAATTTCTCTGCTGAAGATGGCACATTACATTTTAGCTTACTAGCATTCACATCAGAGGGCAACATAACCTTACAAGAGCATGCATCAGAACAAATCATAAGGTGCATATAAGCCAATAGCAAATGTCGCATGCTCTTATTCAGTTATCGAGAACGGATAATAACAGATAATAAAGCTGTTTATGCACGGCAGGTAAACATCACCAAAGTCGATTCCACAAGCAATCTAACTTCTCCTTGATAATGACATATTCACAACCAAAGGCAAAACGAAATGTATCTTGACGTTACTTTACTCTACTCGTTCAATTTATACAAAAATTGCTTACCTGTTGTTGTTGTTGCCAGTAATCGCTATCTTCAGCTTCTGGGTAACGGAAAACTTTGTCTTGAAACTGTGCACGGTGACAAAGTGAGGGTAAAGTGGATTTTGTCCCGCTAAAACAGTGCTCGAGTTCGACGCAAGTTCCAACAAACTGCCCAAAATGGCGGGAGAACCAAGAGAACATGGTACCTAACATGAAGACCGCTGATTCCCGCTTGTTGGAGATCGGGCACTCACAAGGCTGCTATGCTCTTATGAAGGGACTGGGATAACAGTGATGGCAATGAGAGCACAAAACAGTAGAAATCACCAAAAAAACAAAATTGTGAACATGCAAGGGCAGACTTAGTTGTATTAATCCTACTTGCAGAATGTTCATGTTTCAGAATATTTAACGCTCTAAATCGATGATATTTCGTTCATTCTCAACGGTTCAGGAGCACAATTGTGACCTCGAACTTTTGTGATATGAGAAATTTAACGTCTGTTGTTTCTGGATTGATAAAAATGTCATTTTGGATACCGAAAAAAGTCAGCTATCATTTTCGGAAAGACGATAAGACCTAATGTTTTCGGGAAATGGACAAAAAAGCCCAAATAAGTTCAAGAATACTCAAGTTCCTCTAGAATAACCCAACAGATAAATTTTTTTAGCGCAACCTAAAATTAACCTACAGAGCTTTGAAAGTACTCCAGATAGCCTAAAACACGGTTTAAAGGCATTTTAGAGAAAATGGTCGTTGGGTACTCCTGATGGTTCCCTACCTAACCTAACTCCGCATCAGTTCAAAACTTAGTCACCAGGGCTCTTTCCTTCTCTTAAATTTATATATTTTTTTTTCTAAGAGTCTCCATTTTACATTAACATGGTCTTTACAGTTTTTCGAAAAGCCCCCATTATCTCATTTAAATTGTTTTCACAGCCTTTGCAAGGTCCCCCTTTTAAATTCACATGTTTTTAACAGGCTATTTACAGCCCCCCACCGCACCCGTGCAACTTCTAGGTTTTCCATTTACATGGTTTTTACATGTTTCTTATGGGCTCCCTTTCATTTACATTGTTTTTACATGTTTCTCACAGGCCCCCTTTTTTCATTTACATGGTTTTTACATGTTTCTCACAGGCCCCCTTTATTCATTTACATGGTTTTTACATGTTTCTTACAGGCCCCCTTTTTTCATTTACATGGTTTTTACATGTTTCTTACAGGCCCCCTTTTTTCGTTTACATGGTTTTTACAGGGTTACAAACATAACATTTCCGGACTTTTTACAGCATTCGGTTGAATTATTTACACGTTTCCCACATGGCTTAGCAAAGCAATTTACATGTTTTTTACAAAGGCAGATACTGTGAAATTGCGTAAAATATTTTACAGGTTTTTACATGTTCTTCAAATGATCATTGTCGAGAAAGACAATGTAAATCACTATTAACAGAACATTTACATACTGTACTAAAAGGTGTAAATTTCCTGTAATTTTATTTTACAAAACCCTAACATGTAAATTGTAATTTACAGAGTGTAAATCCAGTTTTACATACTGTAAATTAAAATTGACATGTCCATGGAAATTTTCAACTTTTCCAGTGCTTTGGAATGGACCAAGCACACCCACTTGTTCTTTCATTCAGGTCCTGATAGCAATGATCCAAAAGAGGGTCTACATTTTTCTGCCTCTTTGTAGCATCTTGGACACATTCATCCAAGGCTAAAATTTCACTTTTTTTGCTGTAATTTACTGAAGACAAAGACAAACTTTCACTGAAACCTTGGAAATCTGTCCGTGGCTCCTTATTTTTCTTATCTGGGGATTCTGAACTTCATTTCTTTCTCCAGATGTCATACACTTCAAGGGTGCCCAGCTCTTTTTCTTTTTGCATGGAATTTCATTTCGAGCTGTCGGAGGTTTTTTTTTGTTGAACTTTCATTTGACAAATATCCCTTGAGATATAAATTTGGAAGTGGATACTGTTTTGTAGGTTTGCCAGCACTGAAGTGGTTGGAGCAAACCTTGGTAAATTTGGTGACTTTGAGGTCTTTCCTGTTGATGAGCTGTGACCATTTATTGTACAATTTGGAATTAGAGCAGCAATAAAAGTGTATTCTTCTCTTCTCTGCCTTATATATGTACCTATGGAAAGCAAAGACATTGTACGAAAACAATTTATCATTAAATTGAAACTTGTGGAAGAACCGAAAACCATCACTGGAGTACTTACCTGTCCAGATATCTTCGATCGTTGTTACATCCATAAACCGCACAACGGTCCTTTTTTCCTGGGAAGATATGAACTCAATTAATTGACCTCGTTCCCAATGTGTGGCTTCATAGCTCAGTTGGTAGAGCATCACACCGGTATTGTGGAGGTCACGGGTTCGAATCCCGTTGAAGCCCTGATTTTTTTCAGGCTTCTTCTTTCCAGTTGCTTAAATTGGAAAATTTACTGCGATGATCATACTTCACTTTCATCTACTACCGCAGTTCAAATATGAATTATTTCATATATACTTTACATCGTCCTTTTTTCCTGTCTTGATAAAATATTGGACAAGTATATAAATATGATACCGTAAAGTGGAAATTAACTATAAGAAATCTTTGAAAATTTGCAGAAACCAGAGTCGACAAAGCTTTGTTTACATTAGAACTGAACTCAAATTTACCACGAATCAAGCTGTTTGCACCCTGAGTGACTATGTGAATGTAATATTTTCCTGACAACACCTAGGCGCCCTCAAATATGGCTGATATTGTGAATAAGGGCTATTCACAACACTGAAAAACAGAAATAAAAATTAAGAGGAGAATACAATTTCTGCTCTCAGATGTGCTGTCTGGCTGTGTCTGATCCTGTCTGCTTGATTCAACATCGCTTTTGAGCTGTGCCAATTGAAACTGTGTCTCAGCAATTTTTAACTGCATGGCCAGATTTTCCTTACGTAGAACCTCCAAATGAATCTGGTTTTCCACAGAAGTGGACGGATCCTCTGCGGGCGGTGAAGCTTTCTTGCTCAATTTCTTTTTCGGTTTAGCACCAGTATTCTGGGGAATGGAAGCTGGCTCTTCCAACAGGGCTGACAGATTTTCAATGTCCTCTGGAAAAAGGAAGGAAGAGGACTTTTGGCTGGATGATCATGTAGATTTGGCAGCCATGGCTTGAGGACGCGGTGATTTGAAAAGAACAAATGGAGAGCTAAACTCAGAGATGCTAAAACTAGTGAGGAGAAACCACAACTGACCTTTGAGACGATGCTGAACTCGAACTGAACTATGACTGAGGAGAAACCTGACTCGACTGTGAAAAGACATGAACCACACTAGGGGGTGTGTCACAAATTAAGCGTTTTGACAAAGCCAAAACCACCACATCGCTTTTCCTTCAAATGTTGTTCATATCTATAATTTGCTAATACATAAGCTGAAATAGAAAATTAAAAGAACAATTTCAGTATTTGAAAAAGGCAAACTTGAAGATTTCTCTTAGGAGGAAAAGCCAGCTTGTTGTTTCATGTAGTCTTGACTGATCCCTGCTGCTAGGGTTTGGTGTTATCTTTTGCTGTTTCATCTCGAATCTGATTGGTCACGAAACAAATATTCCAGAAAGTTTCTCTGGTGTTCACGGTTTTACGGGAAAGACTAAATCATATTGACCCTTTCCATCAAGTAATATGAATATACAAGCTTGACTTCCACGACTGACATGGTTTACAGTACAGCTCATGAACATACTTTAGAATGTTACATGTGCAAAAAGCTCGACGCAACGTTTTCACAACCTGTGTTTACCATGCAGAAACATTCAGGCGGAGCTGTCAAAACTTGACATGTTCACACTCTAAACATTAATTGGTTCAATTAAAAAACACGACAGTTTGTCTAGACAAACTTGAATGTTTTATGTGTGTGTAAGACGGCCAAAACGGTCGACGTAGTTACGACAGATACGAGTGTACGATTTACGAGTTTATTGACAAAAATAGCGGAGACAATAACAAAATAAACAGGAATGAGTAACACTGAAATACAATAAACAAGCTAAAATAAGCCTGATGCTAATGAAGAGTAAAACAAAACAAAATAAGCTAACTTAGCTAGGAAATAACAAAGTAATTTGGTGTAAATAACAAGACAATTTCAATAGGAAGATTGCATGACAAAAATAAAGAAACAGGAAACTGTGTGACAAAAACTGTCAACAGTTGTTGAGTATTACATGAAATGCAGAACTAAAAGGTTCAAGTTACAGGATTACACAATAGTGCTAAGCTGTGTACAAGCTAGTCACACAAGTAATTACAGTGATAAAAACAGGCTACAAAACGTATAAAGGAACAGAAATGAATTTGGATTTGTGCAAATAATCACAAGTAATCAACAAGGATATGTGGTAAATGAAAAATACAATATTTACTTACAAAAACTATAAAACAAAGGAACAGAGATAAAGCTACATGCTGTGCTGATTAAAGGTCAAGAAAACTAAGGATAATACTACACAAAAACACAAAACTAGTAAAGGCAACTACATAGCGACTGCTAATTGAAACTTATGGGTGGCCGTCACCACCAAAAATACAAGATTATTAAACGGCACAGACAAAACATAAATGGTTTAGTGATGGTTTGCGAAATGGAATAAATGATTGACAAATGATACTGTCTAAATACAAATAGATAGGTGTTCTTGTGTTAAACGGTCTACTAAAACAGTAAGTGATTTAGATAATTTAGAAATGGTTCAGTCACCGATATCAAAATGGAACAAACTAGTAAGAATCAGTTTATTTAAATGAGAATCCATCTGACTACGATACGTGGAGTGATCAGGTCTGACAACAAATGGTCATGTGTTCTGTTTCAAAATGGTGTAATTAATGGTGGGACGGTTGAGGTAATCGACAAATCATTTAATTCACCAAGAAATGGTTCAACTCACTGACCAATGGTTTAGTGTAGTGCCAACTGATTTAATGCAGACACAAACAGTGCAGTACGAAGTCAAATCATTTGTGCCAGTAACAAATAGCTTAACTTAATGTTGAGCTGTTCAGTCATAGAAGGAATGGTCCGGTGTAATTAGAAATGATTGAACGAAATTAAAAGTGATCTAGCGTGGCACGAAACGAAACAACCTTCTTTGCACGCTGAACCGCAAAAAATACAACAGTGAAGTGGACAAGTCAAGATTGAAATGGTTCAGTCAATGTGGGGTCTGATGTAATACCATCATATTTGGCCCCAAATAAGCAGAGTGAATGACCGTGACACGGGTCACACCAACTCAGCGAGCTTGGCGGACAACTTCGGTAAGTTTGCTTCGTTTTATTTCATTTTGCAATGCATTTCTGTCCAGAAGATATGTCTTTGAGAGTGCCAGAGGGAACCTAGAAGTTATGGCAATATTTATGAGATCGGATAGGATATTATATCGGGGTCAAAGAAGGTTAAAGTTACGAGCCTGAACTCAAAGGAAATGTTTACTCACCGTCATTCTTTGTCTTGTTTCAGATTTCATTTCTTTGGACTATTTTCCACTATGGTACGGATTTTGCTCTATATTTTAACGCTATGTTTTAAATTAACAATGTTGATTGCATAGATATATGCTCAGGCAATTCAATCACATCAAAACGATTGTCGTCAGAAATAGTGTAACAAACAACTGAGCCGCTTATTCACCTCTTTGCTGATCTTTATCTGAAATATGTGGTACTTGGCAATGCTTTGAATGAAAACTTTATTCACTTTACTCTGAAAGTTGATTGTCGTTAAGATACCGTGGTTCCTGGTCAGTCGCTTTATAGGAAAATACTAGTCCATTTTGAGGGGGTCGGGATGTACATTTTTTTCGTACACTGCTAATTGTCGCGCATGTGTTTTTCTTTTATCATTTTCTAGGATATTTCTTGACACTATTTTTCTTTGCCTGAAATTTTTCTCTTGCTAATTCCGGCTATGAATTTCTTATTTTACGATGACTGCAGAAATTCTTGCGCGCTAATTGGCTAATTTTTATCGTCAATAAGTGGACAGACACTAGAATTTATGATTTATAATTTATTGACAGTTCGTTATCAGTTTTTCATGCGTCTGTCCTGTTATTGATCATGAATTTTGTCATAACATTGTCAAACTAGCTGTGGATACAAGAGGCAATAGCTGAGTTGATCCGCAGACTACTTTGACAATGTTATGAGGAAATTCAATGTCAATAACAGGACATGCATGAAAAAACGAACGTCAATTGTTAACTTTGTAATCCTGTATAGGAGAAAAGATGGCGGCTGTACATTCCGTCAAGTACAATGAAAGCCATATTTTCGCAGTATTTTCCCTTTGCTAACCAGATTGTGTATTCTAAGTTTGAAGGTTTTGGAACGTTTCCGTGACTTTTTATGAGCGCTGTTTAACTTTCCATGCGCTAACAATTATGGGGAAATGTACCAGTCGCCATCTTTTTACCTACGGCGGATTGCTCAACCCCCTCCCCTGTCATCCCCTCCCATACTTGCAAAATAAATATGAACTGCATCACAATTCATGCTATAAAGAAAACCATAGAGAACGCGGTAGGATAACGCTTGGTCAGGGAGGAAAGAGAATTTTAAAGCCATCAACTCCTTTTGATTTTCTTCATTGAAATTTCACCTATACTCTAATCTTAACACTCAGAATAATGGGATGGATTTCCAACAACAACTCGCGTCAGAGCTGAAGGCAATTATTGAAGATCTCGAAAGAGGAGATCGGGGTAGTGGGTCAGAGCCAACTGCTATGAGACTTGAGACTCTCATTGAAACTGCGCTTCTCAATGGGGATATTTCCTTAGAATCTGTGGACTTGATGAATCAGGCTCGTCAACAGTTAACGACGGCTTCGTATGGGGAAACATCATCATTCACATCGTATCAAGCACCCATTCAGAGTTGAGAAGGACGTGGGAGACCTAAATTTGTGATTCCTGAGCAACAGCTCGTGTTTTTTAAAGGTAATTCCAAAATGAACAAAATAAAAAAAGTTATGTTTTCTACAGTCCATTTATGTTACACGCAATGACAAAGACCATGAAGTTAATTTTCTACAGAAAATCATTTCAGCCATCAAGAGATAGCTGCGATGCTAGGTGTGAGCAAGCGTACAGTTGAAAACAGGATTGCGGAGTATGAACTTGCCAACCGGTCCCGCGACAGTGATATCGACGATGACATGCTGGACTCCTTTGTTTAAAATATCATGGTTAACTTACCTAGGTCTGGTAAGCCTTGTAAAAATATAATGCATAATTATTTACAATATAAATCGAATGGCAGATTACTAGCCATGCGCAACATATTTAAATACAGAAATATTTTATATTATTTTATCTTATTCAGATAAAGCAATGTAAAATGTAATCCCCATCAAGTACAGGGCCTGTAAATCCCACGGAAAGGGTAAAAATAGGACACACCGTAAGAGAACATCGTCCTATGTCTCTTCATCGTGCCGTTATCCAATTTTTAAATTGTAATTTCCTGAAAATTTTCCTCAAAAGGATCACGTCCTTTGTTGGTTACAGTTTCTCTTCTGTGCATTCTACTTTACCACTTCCGTTAATGACAAATACTTAGCTAGGTATAATTTACTTTTGAATCTACAGGGTTGAAAACTATAGAGGGCTATCTACATTCACAAGGAATACGTGTGCAGAGGGCGAGACTAAGAAGCGCTGTCAAGAGAGTAGACCCTGTCGGTCGGCACGAGCCATTAGACCCATTAGAAGACGGGTTTATAATGTCCGTTCCCCTCTTGCCCTGTGGCATATGGACGGAAATCATAAACTAATACGGTACCTATTCTTCGTCTAAATAATTGACTTCTATTATGCGGCTCATGCTGCCATAAAACAAGTATTTCATGTGCTGCAAGATGACTTCCCGTAATTTCAATGTTAGCAGCCGGAAGTAGCTAGGCTCTTGCTTCCTCTGCATATTGATCATTTGTATTTCACCAATTGAACGGCACCTTGGATTCCATTACTATTCTGTATTAATTTGCATGCTAGGTGGCGATTTGTGGTTCATGGCTGCATAGATGGTTACAGTCGCACGGTCGTATACTTGAGATGTAACACAGACAACACGTCAGCCACAGTTGTGAAACTATTTGAAGAAGCAGTATTCAAATGGGGGCTACCCTCACGAGTAAGAGGCGATATGGGTGTTGAAAACAGAGATGTAGCTTATTACATGCTGAATCGCAGTGCAAGAGGACCTGGCAGAGGAAGTTATATAATGGGAAGAAGTGTCCACAATGCCCGCATCGAACGACTTTGGAGGGATGTGTTTCAAACAGTACTTTCAGTCTTTTAAGATCTCTTCGTTTTTCTTGAAAGCTGGGGATATCTCGATCTGGACAATGAGGAGCATTTATTTTGCCTTCAGTATGTATACAATCCAGTTATCAACAACTGCCTCAATAATTTCAGTCTCTCTTGGAACAATCACAAGATACGCACCGCAGGTCACAAGAGCCCCCTGCAGCTCTTTATTTTGGGGATGCAACAAATAGGGGGTGAAGGCGGCACATTAGCATCGGAATACTTTGAAATCTTGGATGAGGTTAGCACTACGGGGAAATCTTTTTTTTTTTAAACATGACATCGACAAATCTGGGTGGTACTCTAAATCCAGTTTGCGTGAAGAAATATACTGCATGGCCAAAAATTATTTTCATTTCTCATTGGCATTAACGAATTATTTTTCAGTTATTAAGAATAACTGAAATAAAAAGTTGAAAGCTGTAAATACTTTAAGTCTTGGTGGACTAGCACATATGGTTTTTAGGTTCCTTTCTAGTCTTTGCCACAGGCGTTATTTTTGATATTTAGTGAAAATGGATGAAATAAAATTAGCAAAAAACGCGCTGAGTGCATTGTTGGGATATACAAGCATGCGGGAATGTCTAAGAACATGAAAGAGAGAAGTGCTTCGTGCTTCGCGCAAGTGCATTCCCTCAACAATACACTTGGAGCATTTTAATATTACTTTAATAATGCATGTGAAGTAGGGCACGTGCTCTATTGGAGATATAATGCATTTTACCAATCGTGGCACGCTGAACTCTTCGAACATTTTGCAAAATGATTTAAACGCACTTATCTTGGTAAATGTTACTAACTCAGTAAACAAACATCACGCAAATCTTTTTCAGAGCGATGTTTCCACGTATGGAGTAGACCCTTTGGGGACACTTCCGGAGGAAAGTGAAGAGGAAGGTGTTGTCCCTCAAACTGTGTGTCCACTGGACTCCAATTCCTTGCTAAGTTTTAAAGAGAGAATGTCAGGCGTTCAGGGAGAAGACAACTGGGATATAGCACCCTATCTTCAAGCGATAGACATTATTAATCAGCTTAAAACCTAAGCAAGCAGTTACCATGCCGTTTTATCGTATGGACACAAAGCCAGTTATTTGTATCGTTTCATGTTATCTTTATTGATTTCTCTATTGCTGTTATTAATGGACCGCAAACAGGTCACTTAAGTGTAAGCAGCAAACCGCACTGAAAGGTCAACAAGGACCATGTTACCGACAATTTTCTGATAATGGATTGCACTTGCGTGGGTCCATTAAGTACCATTTACACAAGAATTAAATGCTACCCAAAAAGTCGGAATTAAATGCATAATCAAAGAACTCAACTTTTCTCGGGATTTTGGGGCACCTTGTCTCCAACAGGCAAAGTGAGCTTGTTTGTGCACGTGTTACTTGTTGGCAGGCATGATATCGCATAAGGAGTGAAGACAATATGGGGATTTATTCCATATCCCAATACAGGTTCTGCTTCACTGCCAGTTACAAACTTCATCACTTTTCCCAATGTAACAGATCCTCTTCTTCCAGCTGTAATGCAAATTAAAGTGTTTTAGACCTTTGTTATGATTTCATTTGCCACAAATCCTTAAGCCCACTTGTATACAGGTACAATACAGTTTATTACGCATCCTCTTTCTACCATCAGGACCATACCCTCGGGTGCTCTCTTGTCTGAGACCTGTTTCCTGGGCATTAATAAAGAAAAAATGGATTAACTGTCTATGAACAAGAGGTCCATTGTCGGTTTTATCGAAGTATTAAATTTTCTCGTGAACGCTCTGGTTTATTTCATAATTTCATGCCTATTACCTGGCAAGGCACCCATGTTGATGGTCAATACAATCCTTTTTTTTCGAGATATTTGCATAAATATAAAGTTTAATTCCCAGAGGACCACCAACATGACCGCCACGACGTCACATGCAAACCAAAAATATCAAGGTCTGGGAGTTATATAGTGAGTATAATAAGCGATTATTATTTTCACACTCTGCCATTTACATGTGACATCGTCTACTTACCAGAAACTTCCTTTAGATAATTTATGAAGGTTCTGTATACTTTCTCTTCCTCTGCCCGGCTGTTACTGCCTTCTACAGAGAAACGTGCATGAAGCAGTTTGACAACACGGGGGTACATCAAAGGCCGCACTGCAGTTTTCCTCAGCAGAAATATGAGGCATGGTTTTCTATTGACCAGCTTTAACCAAGTGGAAATTATGCGTTACCGAGTTTACATATACAGCTGATCAAACTAAAAAAACTTCTATATTTTGAAGGAAAGCTAAAATCATGATATCAAACTTCCCAAGAAGTTGACATGTGTACGTAACAAATTTTCTGGAGGTCTTTGTCCTTGAGTTAGCGCAAATCTTTGTAGCTACAGTAGTGAATGAGCTTGTCAACCTTACAACCTACCACATAAAGAAATACCCTTCGTTGACGTTTAATACGTCGTGACAATTTGTTATGAATATATGTACATAACAATGTTGAGTTTTATAAGGTTAAATATATGTACCTCAATTAGGCCAAATTTTGCCAGTCCTGATTGGAACTGTCTTTCCGACTCTCTTAGCGAAGCGTACTGTCCGTTAAGAAGCGTTTGGAGCTGTTCCTCTTTTAGAAAACAGGGCAACGGTCCACCCTGTAGCATACTGAACCCTGGAAGTGAAGAGAACATTCAGTCAACACTTATGTGGTTTTGATATGTTTTTAGTAATTTAACTGATGAACAATCATGGGACAAAATGCGAAAAATAAGGCTTAGTTAATGGTTTCTTTATTCCATTGGCAGCTGCGACTTGAAAATTTATCTACTTTTGTAGTTTGACACTTTTAGATCTTTCAGTTCCCCAGCTCATATATATTTGTAGCCTGAGACATTGAATACAACTCAAAAAATATGCAAATACTAGTAAAAAATCATACATGTCATAGTCATTCGTATTTACCGAATATTGGACCAGCTCCATAATAATAGTGCTGTCTTAAGGGTGCCACATCGTTCGTCAGTTCGTACTCTCCATCTTGACTTCCGGATTCTTGGAAGAGTTGTTCACGAACTTCTCTTGTGACAGCCCCCAAAAATTCTTTGCGAGGTCCTCCGTAATTGGCAGCCTCCTCGCCAATAAATGTCACTTCTAACGGGAAACTGATATCCTCTATGGGAGGCTCTGTGACAAGTTCCGCCATAGCATATTTGTAAATATTCATTTGTGACACGAAGATCTCAATTGTCTTTCCTTCGCACGGGGTGTCTTCCCTTTCAAGATCGAGAGGTCTTCCTCTGACAAAATAGGCCCTGTACTCTTTGAGTACTGTCACCGGTTTGCTGCAGGTGGACCTTATTTGTGAAATAATACACATGTAGTTAATCTCAAGATCACGCAATAGCTTTATTAATACGGTTCCCAGTGTTCCTGTGCTTATACCACAAATCTCTTGCAACAAGTACTTCAATAGGATCACTTTTCATTGAGTGATCTCCACACCAAACCGAAAGGATTCCTCTTTACCTTTGAGTTTTGTCTATCTATTTCATATGTCCCGCACCAAAAATTACCGGTTCTAACTGTTGTCCTCCCTGTATCCCTGTCCTCAGTTTCTGTGTATAACTGGGACTAGATGTGATCTCTCTATATTAAGGAACACTTTTTTTGTTTAATTTAACTGCTATCCTAACCTTAACACCACACGCATTCTCCTACACGTTTTGGCTTTGGACCGTCTGTACCCATATCAGACTACATGGTGTTACTCTAGTGAACTGTTTCTATCACCTTCGGCACTGCCCACGTGTACATGAAAAAAATATTTCATAGAAACAGTAAGGAGGAACTCCCTTTACAACATCACGCGGTCTGAAATGACCAACCATAAATATTGCCTCCTAACAGCCCCTCTAAAGGAAAAGAGGCAACTCTAAGTCAACATCCCATGATTCCATGTATTTGCTCTTAAATTGATGCTAGAGTCTCCTCGAGCACCTTCCTTCTATGTTGTTCGAATGGCATTTCCTCTCTGTTAAAGATAATGAAAATTCTCTGATAAAGGAGCCGTTCTCATTTGTCATTCCACTTGACTTGCAAGGGTATGTGAACTGAAAATATATTGAGAAAACTAAATTTACAAGATGAATTTAAACTTGCCCTTTGCCTGAATCTGTAGAAATGTGCATAGTTTCTTCTTGATTTCCATCTCTTAAATTTGAAAAAAGGCCGTGCCCTTGCTAATGTTTTCCTGCGGTAACAAAGCACTTATTTATTTTGTTATTGATCGTTGCCTTGTTTTTCAATTCAATAAAGAGATAGACCTACCGCTCAGCCTCTTTAGAGGTGTCGTCTTCTACGGGAACAACCGCGGGACTACCACTATCACTGAAAAAGGCATTCAATATTAAGTAAAGAAATAAACAAACTAACTAACTAATAACATAAACGAACTAACGCACGAATGTATGGATGGGTGGATGAACGGATAAAGGGATGGATGAACGAATGAATGAACGAATGAAAAAACGAATGAATGAATGAACGAACAAATGAACGACTGAATTACAGTAATAATGATTTCATGCGCTGCCTTGTTTTTCAATTCAGTATAGAGAGACCTACCGCTCAGCCCCTTCCGAGGTGCCGTCTTCTACAAGAACAATTCTGGGACTACCACTATGACTGAAAAAGGCATTCAATATTAAGTAAAGAAATAAAGAAACAAACAAACAAATAGAAATAAATGAAATAATAAACTAACTAGCGCACGAAGCAGCATGGATGGATGGATGAACGAATGAATGAATGAACAAACGAATGAACGACTGAATTAAGGTAATAATGCTTGCACGCGCTGCCTTGTTTTTCAATTAAGTAGATAGAGACCTACTGCTCAGCCTCTTCCAAGGTGCCGTCTTCTACGGGAACAACCGCTGGACTACCACTATGACTGGAAAAGGCATTTTGATATTGAATAAAGAATTGTTTGTTACATTTGTTGTTTTTCTTTTGACACAGAGGTGAGTTAAAACAGATAAGAAGATAAGAATATATGGAGCACAGGGTACCAATTCAATGACACAGTGATCAAGTTGTCCTCAATAACTCCATCAGTCTTAGTCTCACCTGGTGTTAGCCCTTCCCTGATCTTGGGTATCCAGCATTGGCGGGAGATCATCATAATCATCCTGGAGAGTGAGAATATATATTTACGTAAAGGAAGGAGTGCATATGTCGCATTCAGTGGAGGATTTATCACACTTTCAGTATTGAAGATATGTCATCACATAACCTCATTTCCGCATGTCTCCATATGGCGGCGCATTGTTGACATGGCAACGGGCATCTTGCATATCATGCAGTCCTCATATTGATCTCCCCAATCCAGATTGCTATCGTCTAAAGTAATGTCAATCTGCACTGGCCTAATGTAAATACGGCCAGTGCCAAAGCAACGCATCTCTTCTGTACTGCAACTTCCGTATGATACGATACTTAGTTCCGTGCGAGACTTCTCTTTCATGGTGAGAAGTTCAAACCCCCCACAGAATTTTAAAGGTGTGAATGCTCTGAAACAAAAGGAAAAAGGAAGTGCTGACTGTTTGCAAAACCAACACACTGCTAGAACGCTCAGGTACATGTACAACCTTTGCGCAGGTCTTGACAATTTCTTCAAGGTATTGTCTAAGTACATAGGTGACACGTTTAGTAGCACAAACTGTGCTTACAATCATCGTGAAAATGGATGTGGATTCAACCAGCCAGCCCCCAAGTTGCCAACGCTAGCTTTGTGCACATATCTCTTTCTTGTGTGTTGACTCTGAATCAATTTACGTACTCACGTTATGGAAGCTCTCAGTCTTAAGAAGTGCACAGATTTTCTAACTATTTTAGCTTCATAAAATTCACATTAAATTAACGAGTATAATACAAGCGAGATGCACAAACACAGAACCGGCACTTACTCGTACAAAACTGACTTCACGCTTTCTGCGTCAGCGGTAATGGGAAGAAGAATTTTCTTTTCCCCCAATCCGTTGCCTTTAAGGCGTAGCTTTTGGGCCGTAGAGGGAACTGTATCCTGCTCTCTATCAGAAAGACAAACGAAAGTTCTTATGATAGTTCGTTCTGAAAGAGAAAGGAAATGACATACTTAAGTTCAGTTTCAGGCTTGTAATACAGTAAACACCCACATATAAGAGGTCAGACTGATTGTGTTCTTATTTATCGGATGCTTAGTGAAAAATCAGCCTCAGGATGTTCTTAAATGTTCTTAAATTTTTTTAAATTCAGTGCTGTACAACATAAAAAATGTTGCTAGAAATTTTAATCATGTTTTTGGACAATTACATAAATTGATGGAACAATAATTAAAAACCTAATGTTCAAATAGGTCTACTGTAATCAGTAATGTAACAAAACATTAACAAGAAGGGTGTATGTATAGTTCTGTGGCAGATCCATATGCTGCCCCACCCTTGAAATGCCTAAAGTAGAGGTCCATTGTACATCTGCAAATCTGAAAGTCTGATTTACTACTGTGTTGACATGTACATCAGCAAAACAATAACATTAAGGGTTTGTACTCTTGTTATTGTTTGTAGATCTGTAACCCAAAAGCCAGCTGTGCATCTTAAAAACTGTATTCGTCCAAGCCCTGGGGAGAGATTTTCTCGTCTCCTGAGCCATCAGTTGTCATTAGGCAGCCGGTCTTTTCAAAAAGCCGTCTTAGAAAGTCTTTGCTTTCTTTTAGTTCACTCCAGGCTTCCCCAGTCCATTGAGTCATAAGTATTCGCCTGTCCTTTGCAGAAAGTCTATCATGCCATTTTTCAAGATTGTCATCTATCTCCAACCACCTGTCCATTGCAGCAGCAATTTTCACTTTCATCATCCTTCCACATCCTGCATCAATTGGCTGAATTTTATCAGTATGGTTTTCTGGTAGCATGTACACAGAAGTACTGATTTCATTCCTACATGTCTCGTGGAACTCTTTGGTTTGTTGGAAGGACACGTTGTCTGCAAATAACACCTTTTCCTGGTCAGTTTTTCCAACCAGGTATGAGTGTTTTCTTGCACCATTGCATATTTGTCACCTCATCCATCCAGGCATTTTGCTGGAAATACACATCAACTCTTTTATCATATTGTTCTTTCTCTTGAGAACTAACATTCCCTTTCCCTCTAAACACAAGGGAAAGCTTTACATTCTGTTCTCCTTCACCTCTTATGCAAAGTTGCAAAGTGGCTTGCCTTTTATCCAGACCTGATGATGGTTGTGCAACCCAGACTTGTTTATTGCCACGTGAGTCATAGGTAGTCCCTTGGTCCACCACGAATGGAAGAGGAACCTGGTCCACATTGTACCTGTTTTCAGGAGTCCGCCTGCCATATTTGGGGTCAGTCATAGTTGATCTGTTCCGCCTCCTCTGTGTTTTCAGGGATTTCCTCAAATTTTGATGGAACTTCTGGATGGTTAACCTACCATCATCAGCAGAGTTTTTCTTGTTTGTTCTTCTTCTCAGTACTATATCGTGCCTTTTTTTAAACCTTTGGAACCAGTTAGAGCTTCCTTTGAAACTTTCAGCCTCCTTTTTCCCATAAGTCATCTCAATTTTTGCCTTCATCTTTTTCCTGAACCACAGTTTTGTAATCTTGCATCCAGCTGCTCTACGAACTTTGAATTCAGCAATCAATAGATTAGCTGCAAGTGGATACCTCTCGCTCTGCTTCGATCGCCCAGCCACGATTTTTCTTCTCTGCCTTGCATCTCTTATATTCCCAGAATTTTTTCCCTTTTTATTTAGTTCTAGTTCCTTCAGAATTTGGTTTCTGTTTTTGTTCCACTTTTGAATCAAAGATCAATGAACTCCTTTCTCTTTTGAGACGATGTTGTATCTATGTTTTGATGATTTCAAAGAATCAAAAAGATCCAGGGTTTTCTTTTTGAATTCAACTGTGTACGATTTTCGTTTCTTACTTCCCCTTCTCTTGTTTCCAAGACTTTCGACTTCGTTACTGTCTAGAACAATGGGATCATTACTTCCTGATTGGCTAGCCTCAGGCAATGAGCAATGGGCATCTGCTTCCTTTCGATTGGCGAACATATTCTCTTGCTTTGAACCCTCGTGTGAGTTCTCGGTCATCGGGTGTTTGAATTTCATGTGGCTGTCAAGGTATTGTTGACCTCTGAATGATTTACCACAGATGTTGCATTTTACTTCAGCACTTTTAGATATCTCAGCTGTCTTTTCCATCGTTGGCGTGATGTCAAGCTTACAACCATTCTTCAATTCTACTTTTTTTCGAACGCCACAATCGAATAAAGTCCGATTCATCTTTGTTTTAGCTTAATATATTCAGCTCATAAAAATTCCAAACAGTGAAGTTCAACACACGAGGAAGAACACTTTGTGTGCCTCTGCATTGGCCAGCGGTTTCCTTTGTTATATTACCCGGGAACCACTTCGAGCACTGCCAGGTTGTGCGAGTGAGGAACCATCTTGGAATTCGTGAAAAACCTTGACAGATTTTTAGGGATAAACCCACACACATTAGAATAATGACGAATGAATATGAACTATATTTAGAGGCAAGCACAAGGGGTTATCATGCTTATTTCAAGGACGCCACAGTCTACATTGGAGAGATTCTTATATGCGAAATGGAGCCCAATAATCGCCACAGCAAGTATGCAGTTGTGGTAAAAAATGAGGACGACAGGATTGTTGGTCATGTCCCTATTGAGCTTTCTAAACTCTTCTTCAAATTTCTATCAGAGTATGGCAAAATTGAAGCAGAATGCATTGGAAGTAGAATAAACAAAGGGTGAGGAAAAGGACTAGAACTACCAGTAGACTTTAGACTAGTTGGGAATGCTCGATATCTCAAGAAACTTCTCAAGAAATTACAGAAAAAGAACATTGAGCTCGATTACCAATGGAAGCTGAGCAAGATACAGAAGTGTTGAGTTTGAACTTCAGTTATTTTCAATAAATTTGAATGACATAATGGGCAACAAAAGACTGGACAAGTATTTGCAAGCTTTGATCAACTACAACTGTGATTGACCTTGATACAGCTATAAAATCTTATGTTTTTCTCTATCAATACAGTAGTTTATAGTATTGTAAAGGCAAAAAATGTAATTCATGATATTAGATATTCTGAAGAGAACAAAGGTGCCCAAAACTTAGCTAATACCATTGGTCAGCAGGTGTGTTTATGGTAATTTGTGTAATTTTGACACCCTTCCCATTTTATAAGAACATTATTTTTTTTTCCAGGCTAATATTGTTCTTATAAAAGTGGTGCTTTATTTGCCAAATTTCAGCCTGATGTTCTTAATCCATGTGTTCTTATATGCGGGTGTTTACTGTATTACCCGCGAGCATTGTCACCGAGAGAAAATGGGATGGGGGTACTTCATTGTGATAATTGACATAAGCAGTCAATTATATCGACACGGTTACTATTAGAGTAAAAAGAACAAATGCATTTATCCATAGGCACATTTGCTGATTTACCTTTCTGTACAGAGCCCCTGCCACGCTGTCCCCTTACTCCCGTGGGCCGACTAGCACTGTATGGCTGCATTCTCTAGAGAAATATGGCAAAAATATTGCATGTCGTTGATGCCAGGCTGATGTCTCATACCAAAACAAGTAAGGTTTTCCGTACTCCGCGTTTCAGGAAAAACCATTTCCACAGGAATAAGAGAATTACGAAGTATCAGAGAGTTCTTTACATAACGTAAAACAACGTTATTAGTTTGGAAAGCGCTAAAAACTGAAATTTCCATGAAACAACGAAGAGGTTTACAATTTTTCTTCAGTTACTTATTTAAAAAAAGACTTGCATACCATTTGCCAGTTAAAAAGCCAACGGTGCTCCTGGATAATAGCTGAGCTTCCGGTTGTTGTTGTAGTAGTAGGAGTACCAGAAGATGGACTACAAGCAGACGTCGTGCTTGAGGCAGAAGTAGAGGGAGCTGCACCCAACACTTCGAAAGCCCTTCATAGAAGGGTGGCTGCTTCTGTTGCTTGATTTGCAGATGCACTCTAGAATGAACATTGGACGAGTTTAGTTTAGACTCAAAACTAAACCTTCAAGTACCAACATAACGGTTTCCAGAAATAATCCAATAAATTAGCAAATAAGATAATTTTTGGTCTTGACAAGAGGTGGCCAGTTACACTGTGATGACACCAGAAATGGTAAGAAGCGGGTTGGGAGAGACTATCCTTTCCCCCCCCCCCCCACAATCCCCGGCAAAAAAAAGCAGTAAGATAAAACGACGATGTAGATGTCACTATTTATCCCAACATAGGGCTTACAGACAAGATTTGATAGAGCTACTTAACTACAAAGATTTCTCTTCTTTCTTTTCCTTTTCAGACATTACAGGGACACAAATGGTAACCGTCACCGAGTGATCATGTTTTTCCCACTTTCGACATCCGCCCTTTAAATGAAAACATGGTGGTTTGCACGTAAAGAACTGACGCCAGAAAAGTGAAATGTATATATTTTAACCCCCCGGGCCCGGGGGGGGGGTACTTTGGGAAATTCTGGGTGGGGATGTGCCGCTGGGACCCTGGAACCCTTAGCCTGTACCAGAGTTAGTTCAGCTGAATTTTGCTACCCAATACTAGAGTGAACTTCCCAAATACCCCATCTATCGACACTGTCGAAGCTGGTTTGCGTAAATTTAAACTTGCCGATTTGATTTTTTTATATTTTTGAGTGGCAATTCCCAGTTTCCTTAGTCTAGATAAAATCTTCAACCAACTAGTCAGTTTTGGGGAAAATTATACCCTATTCCAGACCCAAACGCTCTGATTTTTATACCCTATCCTACAGTAAACTGCTCGAAAAACATACCCTTCACAGCGGCACATACCTATATAGCACACATATGGCAGTGCCTACCCCCCTGGCACTTTAACCGTGTATAAAGTGCATTGTTTGCAGGTTGGATTTCCATGCCGATGTTCGGCATTTGCCGTCACTAGTCAATGATAAGCTCCAGGGTAGGGGGGCCGGGCATACCCAGGGCGATTTGACATTTTTGCCTATAGCTGGTTTTCACATGATGTCACTAAAATTCTAACAACAAAACTATTGATCTTCCGGAGATTTTACTTTAATGATGTATAAGAGCAGCTAAAAACTAATATTCACACAAATTTTCGCTCCAAATGGGTTCTTGGTTTCGTGATACACTACGCTTGAATTTCTAAGCTTTTGCGTGAGGCGGCATTTATATGACGGCCTAGAGAGGTGTCATGATGGTTAAAAAAGTGACTTATTTCGGGGAACTTGGCTATCTGAACAGTTCATGTCTTAGAAAAAGTATTATTTTAGTGTTTTAGAGTTCCTCGAGGGATAAATTCATGCTTTTGTAGCAAAACTCAGTGACAGATGTTTCTGTTGGTTTCCAGCTGCCATGTTGGTGCCCATACGGATGGGCACCAACATGGCGTCTCCATACAAATCTCTATAAATTTGAGTAAAAAATTTCTCCGCATATCTCGCATAAGAAAAATTGCTGTGACCAGAATTTTGGACTTAATCTATTGACCAGTTTTGATTTTTAGTTTGATCTATTTTGAATTGCGTGACACTAAAAACCAGCAATTTTCACGTCAAATTCTTTACCCAGGGGGAAAACACTGATGTCAAATACCCCCTCCACACCTACAGCCTTTTTTTACCCCTTCCACTGGCTTCCACAGTCTTTCTTTCCGGTCTAGTTATATCCCACGCTTTGTAAAGAGGCATTTCTCCCAAAGGCAAACGCTTTCTAAAACTGTTTAGGCCAACATGGATTAACATTCAACAATGAACGCCATCTTGAAGGGTCAGGCAAAGCGGTCAGAAATAAGTGTTTGTATGGGAATCTGATGGCAAAAATTTTTTTCCAAAATGTAATTCTACACAATTTGTGAAATACTAGGTAGAAGATTGTATTCACCAAGTTTGAAGGATGTAGCTGGGCTAGAAGACGCTCAGTTAATATTTCTAATTTTCCATTCATTTGTTTGTAAATTTGACCGGGTAGACGCGGTTCGCGGGAAAAAGATTACAGACAAATGTATGGAAAATTAAAAAAAATAATTGATCGTCTTCTAGCCAAGTTACATCCTTCAAACTTGGTGAATACAATCTTCTACCTGACATTTTAACGTCTTGATTCACAAATTGTGTAAAATTCGATTTTGCAAAAAGTTGTTTGCCATCGGATTCCCATGCAAACACTGTAATTTCTGACCGCTTTGCCTACCCGTCAAGAAGGCGTCAAAAACCATCATATGATCAATTTAAAACATAGCGTTAAAATATAGAGCAAAATCTGTACCATAGTGGAAAATAGTCTAAAAAAATGAAATCTGAAACAAGACAAAGAACAACAGTGAGTAAACTGGAGGTGCCATCATTTCCTTTGAGTTCAGGCTCATGACTTTAACCTTCTTTGACCCAGATATAATATCCTATCCGATCTCATAAATATTGCCATAACTTCTAGGTTCCCTCTGGCACTCTCAAAGACATATCTTCTGGACAGAAATGCATTGCAAAATGAAATAAAATGAAGCAAACTTACCAAAGTTGTCCGAACACGCTTCGCCAAGCTCGCTGAGTCGGTGTGACCCGTGTCACGGTCATTCACTCTGCTTATTTGGCACCAAATATGATGGTATTACGTCAGACCCCACATTGACTGAACCATTTCAATCTTGACTTGTCCACTTCACTGTTGTATTTTTTGCGGTGCGGTGCGCAAAGAAGGTTGTTTCGTTTCGTGCCATGCTAGATCACTTTTAATTTCGTTCAATCATTTCTAATTACACTGGACCATTCCTTCTATGACTGAACAGCTCAACATTAAGTTAAGCTATTTGCTGTTTGCACGAATGATTTGACTTTGTACTGCACTGTTTGTGTCTGCGTTAAATCAGTTGGCACTACACTAAACCATTGGTTGGTGAGCTGAACCATTTCTTGGTGAATTAAATGATTTGTCGATTACCTCGACCGTCCCACCATTAATTACACCATTTTGAAACAGAACACTTGACCGTTTGTTGTCAGACCTGATCATTCCACGTATCGTAGTCAGATGGATTCTCATTTAAATAAACTGATTCTTACTAGTTTGTTCCATTTTGATGTCGGTGACTGAACCATTTCTAAATTGTCTAAATCACTTACTGTTTCAGTAGACCGTTTAACACAAGAACACCTAACTATTTGTATTTAGACAGTATCATTTGTCAATCATTTATTCCATTTCACAAACCATCACTAAACCATTTATGTTTTGTCTGTGCTGTTTAATAATCTTGTATTTTTGGTGGTGACGGCCGCCCATAAAACTAATGAAATAAAAGAAACGAACTAAACCAAAAGCCTTAAAGAAAAGTACAAATAAAACGAAATAATGCACTACATACCAAGGGTTATTGAGAATATAGCATTCGAACTAAACCAGTGCTTGACTTGAGAACTTGAGTATAGCTCAGAATAAACCAACTGAATCAACTGAATTTGCTGAACAAATGGTTGCCAATTTATAATAGATTTGAGTAAACTGTAGGAATAACTCTAAACCAAATAAGGCTAGGGAGTGTATTTGTTGCCCACAAATACAGGATTTACCTAAGGGAACTAGGAGGTAACTTCTCCTACACAACAGGATTTAGCTAAGAGAAGTGTGTGGGAAAGAATCACCAACACATACCAAAATAAGGTGTGTAAGGAAACCAAACTAATGTAGGAAAATAACCCAAATAGTAAGAAAAATAATAACACAACACTAATAAAAAAGTTTGAGAATTAGAACTGAAAATGAACTAAAGTGACCTTGTCACATGTGGAACAACGCAGAAAAAAGTTGGCCGTTCATGGTAGCTTGAAAATGGTAATAAATTCTTTTTTTCTGTATATATTTGCAGAAACTGCTGTATTCTGTCTCCAAGTCCATGGTTGTCGGAAACATGGAACAGCACATCGCTCAACTGGCATAAGGTGGCCTTGTCTTAATTTCTGCGTTTGAAAGTGATAAACAGCATGGATGCTTGCACCATTGAATGAAGCCAGCTGTCAAAAGAGCCACCCTGGAAGGGAGTAGTATAAAAGTAGAAGTTGAAACAGCTTATCTCATCTAGAAGATTCACAAGCATCACATACTGGGGATCTTTACAGGGACCAAGTAACTCTCGTATACACTTTCTGACAAGCAGCCATCCCCCAAATGCAGCTGAAGACACCAAAGATATTTTTTCTGCCTTAGGTTTCTGTGGGGATCTCTTGTTTCTATGAATTTGGATAAGGCAACAACAACAACCTTAAACAAGATAGTGAATTATGAGCCTGGCAGCCAGCAAATAAGCCAAGTAGGTCATAACAGATATAACTTATTTCTATCTTTTTGTAAAATAATACACATATTCCTAGCCTTTGAAACAGAGCTTTATATAGCTTCTTAAATAGTGACCAGAAGATAATTGTGTACTGTAGACTCTTCTGCATTAATTAACAATATATGAAAAGGTCCTTGCCAGGGAACCATGCATGACACTTTAGTGGGACTGTCTTCTGTCCACTATGTGTTACAAAACCAGAAAGATGCTAATTACACTGCATCTCTTATTAGTATCAATACATTTGACAGAAGGCATTCTTGTCTATGACTGTACCATGGTCTAAAGGTACATTGAATGCACCTTTGGAGAAAACTTCTCACTGAACAAGCAAGTTCAACAGTGCATTTGTGCTACAGACTGAACAAGCAATTTATTGTTTGTGGTGTGTTGCGCATAAAATAAATAAAGTAAATCTTGTTCTAAAGGGGACTTAAGGAAGGTTAAAATGTTTTTAAAACAAGACTCTTCAGACAGTTTTACTGCTTTTTTTCAGGCACGGTAGTTCCAGCCCAGTATCTGCCATATTGAGCTGGAACTACAGTGTCTGAAGAAGAGCTGTAAAACTTTCCTTTCTTATTAAAGAACACTGAAAATAGTTATGATCGTGTGTTGACTGTGTTCTGTTGGGGCTGAGTAATTATGCATACTTTTGCTGTGAAATTAATTATGAATGGTTGTACAAAATGTATTCATGGAAACAAATGTATTCATGAAAATAAACTAAAAGTACCTCTGCAGCTAGTTTTTTCTTGTATTTCCAGGTTGGATAGTTGCCAGTCAATACTAACTGGTAATCAGTCATGTATTGACCCAGCTCAGGACAAACCATATGTACATGATCAAGTGTTGATGCATAGTCAGACTTGCTGTGGAGGTTCTGTTCGAACTCATCAACAAGCCATGATGTTGATAAAGATTCCATTTCATGCCTCGCTTCAAGGTGCATGCTGAATTTTCTGTTTTGTTTTTCATCTACCCTTTATGGCTTTGTGGGTGACAATTGACCTCAGCTACATGTACATGCAGTAGTTTACATGTGTGAGAGGGCAAAGTTCAGATGCTCAAACTAAAATAAGATCTTTGTATTCAAAGAGTGGGAAGTGAGTAGAAAATGTGAGATTTTGTTGTCCTCAATTAGTGTTCTACTATGTTTTTTGGTAAACCTTGAAATCTGCTACCAATGTAATTATTGGCCAACTGATATTGATTTTGAGATGCATGTTTGAACCTGAGATTCTCAAAACTCTCTTCCACATTTGAAAAGTAAATCTTTTATAGTCATCAGGCAAGAATGTCGGGAATCTTGTGCTGACATACATGTACTTTGGTAACTCCACGCAAAGAAACCTAAGAGATGATTGATGTCAATTCCACCCCTACTTGCTCGAACTGTATGATCTTTAATGGTCACCCTTACTGACAGGTGGTTGTCTGTTACTTCATCATTTTGTGGCACTGCAGGGATGTTTGTGTAGATATCAGCAAGAGCCAAGAAGTACTGGTTTGGAATGACGTTGGGTGCCTTGCGACATGGATAAAATGGATGTCGTCTTCCACCAGAAGTATGAAATTTTCATTATTTCAGAGAAATTGTTTTTCTTAACAAATGCTTGAATGTGAACAAAATTTTTTTGTCACTCCTAGGGTCACAATCTCCCATAAGAGAGACATCCAAGTCATGAGCATAAAATGTTCTGAGTTAGACTGAGCTATTATGAGAAGAAAACTTTATTTCAGTTCATTTGGTTGACACTTATTCACAGCTTTTAAACAGCTTAGCACAGAATTGAAGTCTGCTTACTTTAATTTGTTCTTGTTCTATAATAGTACATGTATTAATTCTATTTTGCATGTAAAAATTGTAATGTTCATCGCATCTTGTACATGTACTTGTTGATGATAACAAAGTAAACAACAGCTCTATTTGTTCCCTGGAGAAAAACCTTATTTTTCTAAAATTATAACAGTTGATTGAAAGACCACAAGTAATATACTAGTTGAAAGTTATTGTTTGGGGTATGTCCTAAATCACCACAACAGACATACAAGATGTCACAAATTGAATTGAGGAGTCTACAAAGTAAAAAAATTAAAACGTTCAAAAATACCTTATTCCTTGGGTATACTGGGTATACCCCTAAATAATAGCTTAATTTGCAGCTCTGGGTGTGCAGATTTTTATCAGATATTCACTTGACCATAAAATTGTAAAGCGTAAAAGTTTCAAAAACTTGAGGGGTGGTTAATCAAGTCTGATTCAGGAGGAGGGTATGATTTTATGCTTTCAATGTGAAGATCTCTCAAAGATCCTTTTGACCTCCAAATTTGAAAAGAATTGGCCAAATATTACGCTTATTATAACATTTTGTGCCATATGGCACTATCAGGACTTAAAGGGTTAAACGTACGCTGTACTTTCCAGTTGTAAAAATATAATGAAAATTTTTTAGACCTGGGAGCAATACAGACCCTCAGGTCTGTAACAAGATCAAAGAGCTTACCTTGTTGTTGTCTAGACTGCTTACCTTCTGTGAAAGGTGCATCTTTTTCCTTATTTCTTCCATGTTTGTTTTGGCTGGGTTTTTTTCGTAGTTTGCAATGGAGTGAGGGTCGCTGTTGTAACTGAGCACCATCCCTGACATAAGAGGGGAGTAACTTGCCCTACTCATTTTCAGTTGGAGACCATTGGCCTTCTGCATGGGAGAACTTTTCTGATAACAACTGAAAAATGTTATCAGCACTGGTTATGTCAATCTAAATATGGAGTTGTTATTCTATGTTCTGTTTTTGTATCCTTAAGATAGTTTTTAACGGAGTGGTTGTACCTAAACTACAGTTTACCCAGCAGCCTGTGCTTATAAGGTGTATTTTGTTACAGTAACCAAGTGCTTTTTATACAGTGAGCATCCTTTTCATGTGCAAGTGATATTTTTTCATCTTTGCCTGTTGGTTTGCAGTTTGACTCACAACTGGGTTGTGTGTGCAGTCAAAATGTCAAACTGTTTTTACAACATATAATTTCAAATGTTAAAATGGTGTTCTTTTCCTTTCTCTTTTTTTAGTAGCAATTTTAGTCTGTCGCACCTGATTTCTTAAGAAACTTAGATTGTGTAGGAGAGCAACTACTCTAGCTCACTGTAACTTTGTTTTCTTGTTTGAAGGTGTGTGCTTATCATCATCGTAGATGGCAGTGAAGATATCGTCAAACAATCCATGCGCAGTGGACACACAAAACGTTTCCATTTCATCTGGATTATATAGATGTTTTTCTCCTTGGGAATAGTATCTCACCAACAATTTATGGAACTGTTGTATAAGAGTGCTAAATGATGTCTCCTTTGTAGCAGTTACAAAAAATAGTAGTACTTTGTATTTTACAGTGAACAAAAAGCCTCTCTGGGATGTGTCACTGCAAATTCTTACTTGGATTATAGGTAAACATAATTATTTTAGTTTTCAATTTTCACCATCAGAAGGTTGATTTTGTGACAGGTTTACATATATTTACATATGTGACTGTTATAATGTATAGATTGAAATTATTTGATGTAAATGTTAGAATATGAGATGATTTAATTTTCTTATATACTGAAAGAAAACCTCGCCAATGATCAGCAACGAGGTGATTGTCTGTATAATGAAGGCACAAAAATCTCGCTGATGACGAGTGGTGAGGTAATTCTGTCTATAATGAAGGCATGAAAATCTCCCTGATGAGTGTCGGTGAGGTAATTGTGTCTGTATAATAAAGGAACGGTTATCTTGCCGAAGTTCAGTGGCAAAGTAATTCTGTCTGTATAAGGAACCAAAATTTCGCCGATGACCAGCAGTAAGTTAATTCTGTCGGTATGTTAAAGGGACGGAAATCTCGCGGATGATCAACGGCGAGGTGATTCGGTCTGTATTGCCACCCTTGCCAATCTCGCAACAATTAATCTCTCAGTAATGTTGGAGTACTTGTTGTTCTTATGGTTTGAGTGCCTAATATCTGGGTGTCTCAAGTTTCCAAAAAGTGATATTTTCCTTTATGATTTAATTTAATCAAAAAACGAGGGTATATGGATCTATTGTTCTATCTTTAATCTTTGAAGTTTGCATAGGTCTTGGCCTCTAGAACTACATAATTCTATTAAAATTTTTATTAAGCAAATAATACACATACTCTATTAGTTATTACTCAGTATTATCTAACAGTTGCACATTTTGCTCTTCTACAGACTGCTGCCATTCCAGGTCACCGTCTTCAAAATTAACTAAATAGCCCTTTATCCAGCCAAGATATTCAGTGGAGCCATCCAAATTAATGCGGTTGTATTCCACCTCAAGTCTTTCTCCAAGAAGAGCATTACCTGTAGAATTAAGTACATGAATGACTTCCACTACATGACATCCTCTTCATAGTTAATTTTGCATTTGATCAAAAATTAAAACAAAAATGGGCTTTTATCTTTTATGATAAATGCAACAACGGAATCGAAGATCATTGACAAAGCATTTTGTTTTACCTTGTCTCTTTACCATGCATTCTGTAGTTACAGGCATGTTGCAATTGGTGCCATTTACATTATCTGGTGGACCTAGAAGATTTTAACAAGTTGTTAACTGTCTTCTACGGGGAAATTAGTTTAGGTGGAGCCCTGTTCGTTTTCTGCCCTCTCAATTGTTTAGGATGACTTCAAACATTGACATCATCCCAAATAGTTATAGTAGCACTGGCAGCTAACTTGTTCTCTACTGTATTAGCTTAATTATCAAAGAATTTGTTGGAGTATTGCTGCTGCCTTGAGTAGACAGGATGTAGGTCTGGCACCAGGGGCACTTTACATGTTACTTTGAATATAGGTTGAAAATTTCCTAACTGGGGGGAATGGAATTGAAAACTTCTGGAATATTGTCATTGGATGTTGGGAAGGCTTGGGTGAAAACAAAATAATTGTCGCTAGCAATTATATATAGTACTAGTAACAAAACAAATTGTGTTCAATGTGCAAAACACTGGTTGTTCCGGTGAAATCTAGAAAGGTCATACATCAAAGGTAATACGTGCCATTTTCCAAAACCATTAAACAAAGATGCGGGCCAGGTCCCACACCCGTACCACTAGAACGAGTTTCGCGTGCTAACAATAATGCATGGTCTCGCACTATCCATCAATATTATCATCTTGAAAATCCTCCGGACAAATACTAAGGACGACAAATTTAAGAAGGCTGAACACTTGAGCGATCCCAGTTGATTTCACTTGTAACTGTTCATTTTTGGAGGATTTCCTACTGTCATCTTTGGGAGCATAAAATCTTTGTTTCCTTCTGCAATTATTGTTTTGCTGCCCTCTTGCTTCTTGAGAGTTGTCGTGATAACAGAGCGAAACATTCTTTCCTGCTCCTACAACTTTTGCTGCCTGCACTCTGTCTTCTCGGTATATGTTCTCCAGCAAGGGTTCCACACTGTTTCCTTTTCATGGAATTGACTGCTTATTGATACTTTTTACTGGGTGTTTTGTGTTTGGTCCTTTCTCCTAGGTTTCCTCAGAGAGTAAAGAGTAGGCTTTTGTGAACATTCCTGTCATGTATGCGTCATCATTTATCACCTTATCCGCTTGTAGAGTTCAAAGGCATGATGGGAAATAAAAAATACAAGGTTGTGACAACATGGTGTAGTGTCTGTCGTGGACATAACAATTCCTAAACACAGTATTAATGACTTAAACAAAAATGCATAAATCGGTTTAAAAATTTTTTTAATAATCTAAATTCTCTACATTATTAATCATCAGGTAAATTTGTAGTACTCGAATGACTTTTGAGAAGATGGCCGCAAGTTCATTATTTTCACAGACCAAAGCAGCAAATTTAGTTTAGCATTTAAATTGGTTTTACTTTAAGCTGCTTTACTTTAGTTTATTTCTCTTTATTTTTCTTTACCTCTGTAATGCTTATTTTCCTAGCAAGTCATGAAAGTGCATTGAGGTGCGATGTTCTGCAGTCGGGGTTACTTTGTAGCACGCGAACATATATTGAATAGATCTCAAGCGCTGTTGACCAAGAACTGAAACGTTTTGATCATATGGTCAGTGAATAAAAGCGTTTGTGATAGTACATGTCTGAAAGAGAGCTGTAATCAAAAATAGTACTAATAGACAGAATTACATCGCCGATGATCGGCGAGATTTTCATCCCCTAAATATACAGACAATAACCTCACCAATGACCATCGGTGAGTTTTTAATTTCTTCTTTACACAGACAGAATTACCTTGCCGATGATCATTGATGAGATTTTCGTTTCTTCATTATATAGACAGAAATACCTAGCCACTGATCATGGGCGAGATTTTTTTTTTTATTATATAGACAGAATTACCTTGCTGCTGATCATGGGTGAGATTTCGTTCCCTTAATATACAGACAAGATTAATTAACCTCGCTGCTGATCGTCGACGAGATTTTCATACCCTTGATATACAGACAAGATTAAGTTACCTCGCTTTCCTTCCCCTTAAAATATGGACAGAATTACCTTGCTGCTGATCATCAGTGAGATTTCGGTCCTCTTAATATACAGACAAGATTGATTAACCTCACCAATGATCATTGGCGCGATTTTGGTTTCTCTATTATACAGGCAGAATTACCTCGCCGCTGATCGTCGGCGATATTTTCATCCCCTTGATATACAGACAAGATTAAGTTACCTCGCTTTCCTTCCCCTTAAAATATGGACAGAATTACCTCGCCGCTGATCATCGGTGAGAGAGGTTCTATATAAGGGATAATGTTATTTATATCAAGGCATGCATTCAAAACAAGGCCCAACACTGCGCGAGCTCTGCCTGCATTTTCGGTTGCGTACTTTGTGATAAGGAACAGATTTAAAATATAAACAAACAACTGTGTTGGATAAATCTGGCCACAGTTGCGGCAGGTTTAATGAAATCAAAGCTAGCAGAATCACAACACATTGATATATGTAAACCAATTAACCTACTAAATAAGAAAATGGGGCGACAAAAATCCGCCAAAAGCCACACAACTGTGGCTGAAACCCCACAAAAGAAGCAAAGCTTGAGTGAAAGCTGGAAAGCAAACAAATGTTGGACAAAGTGTTGAATAATAATAATATTTTCAAAACTAAACATGACACCAATGGAACTGCAGCCCTTGTCTGAACAGTGACATTGAATGTCTGGTACAAATTAGAGAGATGACAATCGATAGAAAAATCAGACTTAAAATTGCCAGCCAAGTAGCAGCCCAATGACTGACCTACCCTACAGGCATAAGAGCAAAAGTGCTAAAAAAAGTGCCTAGAGATAATGGCAACATAGTAGCAGCCCCATGACCTACCCAACAGGCCTAATAACAAACAATCTAATTTGGATGAAACAAGAACAAATGCCAGCCAAATAGCAGCCCAATGACTGACCCATTCAACAGGCATAAACACAGAATGAAGAAGATTAGTAAGGAAGAGCTAAAAGTTAAGTTAAAAATGGTTTTCTAAGCCCACCAAGCAACAGCCCAATTGCCTGACCTGCTTACAACACATGGGCAAATCAATTAATTAGCATGAAGAACTTCCAACCTCAAATAAACTTTAAATGTGTCAGATTTCCAGCAACCAAGAGCACAAATTTGCACATCAAAATAACCTTTTTCAGTGACATGGCTTGCGCCGCCAATACAAAAGCTGTGTCTTGTACTGACTACTGTCCAGACCACAGTAAGATAAGCATTGCTGAAGGTAACTGTCAGCCGACTGTCAACCGACAGTCGACCGACACATTGGCCACTTTTTAACCTTGTAACGTACAAGCTGCATTGGTGATGTGTCGGTGGCGTGTCAGTGACTCATTTGAGCCTTTTTGAATTATTGCAAGGCTAAACGTACCTTTTCCAAACTGAACTGAAATGCCTTCGATGGGAAACTTTCACTACGATATTGACGATATATTTTTTTTTCAGGCTTCTTCTTTCCAGTTGCTTAAATTGGAAAATTTACTGCGATGATCATACTTCACTTTCATCTACTACCGCAGTTCAAATATGAATTATTTCATATATACTTCACATCATTTCACTCACGGGAAGATATGAACTCAATTAATTGACCTCGCTCCCAGTGTGTGGCTTCATAGCTCAATTGGTAGAGCATCGCACCGGTATCGCGGAGGTCACGGGTTCGAATCCCGTTGAAGCCCTGATTTTTTCAGGCTTCTTCTTTCCAGTTGCTTAAATTGGAAAATTTAGTGCGATGATCATACTTCACTTTCATCTACTACCGCAGTTCAAATATGAATTATTTCATATATACTTCACATCATTTCACTCACGGGAAGATATGAACTCAATTAATTGACCTCGCTCCCAATGTGTGGCTTCATAGCTCAGTTGGTAGAGCATCGCACCGGTATTGCGGAGGTCACAGGTTCGAATCCCGTTGAAGCCCTGATTTTTTTCAGGCTTCTTCTTTCCAGTTGCTTAAATTGGAACATTTACTGTGATGATCATACTTCACTTTCACGTTAGCTGACTGTCGGGCAACATGTCGGCCAAATGTCGAGCGACGCATCGGCGGAGACTTTATCTTTATTTATTAAGCTAACCTTTATTGAGTTGGTCATTGACTTTTTCAAACTCGGTGGCTCCTAAAGGAGCCGTTTTTTTGTTGTTGACAGAGCCTTCTAGGAATAAAAGGCATCCTCCAACACCAGCGGTAACAGCTTCTTCGCGATGCAAAGTCGTTTCACCAATGGCAACAGATCACCCAGTTGCCTTCGACACTCCTGCTCGATCCTTTTCACTGAAAGTTTCGGGTCTCCCAGCCTCTCCAAGGTGCTTTCGTATGTCACTTCGTTGACAATTCACAGCTCTGCTATGCCGAGGAAGTCTCTGATCGTGCTGCGTGCTGTGCGTGCGGGTCTGTAAGCGTTGTTCAGGCTACATTTCTTTTTGTTCAGGGTTGAGAGCACTGCCTTGTATCGTCGATGGATTTCCGCAAGGTCGTTCCGGTCGACCTTCGCAGCAACTTCATGATTAGTTCCAGTTGATGGCTCTGAGGAGTTCTGCAAAGTTCGTAGCTGCTGCTCCAGGGCCTTAATACGGTCATCTCTTTCTTTCAACTGCTCTTTGTAGGCGGCGATACGCTGTTCATTCTGCCAGACCAAGTCTGCCATCTCATCAGCGTCCTGTTGAGCCTGAGCTACCTGCTCCTCCCTCTCTTGGCAGCTGTCTTCTAGCTCGTCGAATTGGGCCTTCAGATCTATTACGTTTTCGTCCTTTCTTATGAAGTTGTTCTTGCTTCCAACTGAAAGAAATAACAAAATAATAGTTAAAAAGGGAAAATATTTCGACCAACGCGTCGGTAGAGTGTCGGCGGACGTGTCGGTAGTGTGTCGGCCGACGCATTGACAATGTGCCGACCAACGTGTCGGTAGTGTGTCAGTGGTGTGTCAACCAGTGCGTCGGTGATGTGTCGGCCGATGCATCGGTGGGATCGCATTTTTTACCTTTACCTTGCTGAAATGGGAGTCTGATCAGTGTGACAAAAAAGTGGCCGTGGACGATTTCCCCTGATATTACAATAGTGAAAAAGGGCTGTAACAGGGCAAAAAGGGGAAGAGACATCCTTTGCAAGTAAAATATCAAAAGGTCTGCGACTAGTGGTATGCTTATACTCGGTAATAGTAATCTTTGCCCCCTGCAGCTGTCCTTGGCAAAATAAAAATGTTAAATTACTATACTGAACGACAGAACACGCAAATTGTGTGCTCTTGGAGGCCAGTTCACGCACGAGAAAAAGACTGTAAAATGCGACAAGAAACATCCCTGAAAAAAGAGAACACTGAAATAGCGAAGAGTTAGAAAAAGTAACAGAGAAAATCAGCTGGGGTAATATGGGCCGTGTAATTGACAGATGAATGTCTGATGGCTGTTGACGGCTCAAAGCTGTCAACAGCTTTTCAAAAAGATAAGATTTGGTAGGGTCATTAAAATGTTTGATCTTATGTACATAGGAAATAGCAGAAAGATATGATATGGTAGTGGAACAGGCCAATTTACGAAACGAGAGATATGAAATAAAAAGAGGGATACAAGTAGGGGTAATAGGTAAAGGAGGATTGGGAGAACTGTGAGTGAGCATCGAATTGGCAAAAAACGACCCACGCACGCTGATACAGCCACCACAAGCTGGCTGTGGGAGTGGAATTTATCAGACCTGTCAAGTTAGCACCCAACTCGTCAGTAGTAGGTTCTCAGGGATTGGGGTCGGCAACTGGTCGGCCTCTGGTGAAAGTTCCTTGAACTTTGTTACCTGGGAACGTGAAATGTAATCGGCACTAGAATTGATTAACCCAGGAATGTGGCAAGCATTTAAATAAAGTCTACAAGTCCTCAGCTTCTACGTTCGCTATAAATGATCAACTGAAAGGTTTGAAGTGTAAATGGAGGAGCGCTTAGCAAATGATCAAGGGCTACGTTTATTGGCTCAGTTGAGTTGCGGACAGAAATGCGTGAATGCGGGCTGAGCGTGTTACTAGCAGAAAAAATCATGTAAATTTTGTTCTGCTTTGAAAACAAACCTTCTGAAAGTGCTTCTTTGTTTACAATTTTTTATGATTGTGGCGTGATTGAAGAAAGTTTTGTGTGGACTAAAATGTCCTTGACTGATTTTTCTTTCTTGTAAGATGCAATCGGTGGCTGGTTAAAAATATGTGCAAGTCTAGGCTGCCGTTGAATGATATGCCAGTGTTTCATGAGAATCTTTTTAAGATTCGGTGTGGCTGGGTTATAAGTGATAACAAATGGTAAAATTTCTTTCACCTTCGTTATTTTGTTACAAAGAGCATCTCTTCTGTCTGAGAACTGAACTTCAGTCAAGATTTTATGAATGAGCACAATGGGATAGCCTCTGTTACAGGGTCTTTGCTCAAAATCTCATTTGTATTTATTAAAATTCTCTTTGACCCAGTTGGTTCTCTAAAGGCGTAATGCTTCTCCTTTGATAAAACCCTTTTTAGTATTGAATGGGTGGCAGGATGAGAAGTGTGTATGTTTCAGTGGGCTTGAAGTGGGTTTGTGAATCGAGAATTTTCAGAGTTGAAAGGTGAGGTCCTTTGAATACCTCTGTCTCGAGAAAAACAGCGCGTTCGGATGACCTTTCACAAGTAAATTTTATCATAGGGTGGAATGAGTTAGTGAAGTTAACAAAAATGGAAACTTCTTCCATTGGAAAGTTCCACAAAGAAAATGTGTCATCGATAAACCTCTTCCAAACAAAGGATTTCAGTGGGCTAGCCGCTAGCAGTCATTTTTGAAGGTCCGCCATGAAAATAACAGAGAAAGTGACTTCCATTTTAGTTCCCGTAGCAATGCCGTGAGTTTGTACGAAGTGTTTGTCATTAAACTTAAAGGAGTTTTCTTCAAGTATGAGCCGCATCAGTGTGACAAGGTCACTTTAGCTCATTTTCAGTTCTAATTCTCAGACTTTTTTTATTAGTGTTGTGTTATTATTTTTCTTCTTACTATTTGGGTTATTTTCCTACATTAGTTTGGTTTCCTTACACACCTTATTTTGGTATGTGTTGGTGATTCATTCCCACACACTTCTCTTAGCTAAATCCTGTTGTGTAGGAGAAGTTACCTCCTAGTTCCCTTAGGTCAATCCTGTATTCGTGGGCAATAAATACACTCCCTAGCCTTATTTGGTTTAGAGTTATTCCTACAGTTTCCTCAAATCTGTTATAAATTGGCAACCATTTGTTCAGTAAATTCAGTTGATTCAGTTGGTTTATTCTGAGCTATACTCAAGTTCTCAAGTCAAGCACTGGTTTAGTTCGAATGCTATATTCTCAATAACCCTTGGTATATAGTGCATTATTTCGTTTTATTTGTACTTTTCTTTAAGGCTTTTGGTTTAGTTCGTTTCTTTTATTTCATTAGTTTCAATTAGCAGTCACTTTTAGTTGTCTTTACTAGTTTTGTGTTTTTGTGTAGTATTATTCCTTTAGTTTTCTTGACCTTTAATCAGCACAGCATGTAGCTTTATCTCTGTTCCTTTGTTTTATAGTTTTTGCTAGTAAATATTGTATTATTCACTTACCACATATCCTTGTTGATTATGTGTGATTGTTTGCACAAATCCAAATTCATTTCTGTTCCTTTATATGTTTTGTAGCCTGTTTTTATCACTGTAATTACTTGTGTGACTAGCTTGTACACAGCTTAGCACTATTGTGTAATCCTGTAACTTGAACCTTTTTAGTTCTGTATTTCATGTAATACTCAACAACTGTTGAGAGTTTTTGTCACACAGTCTCCTGTTTATTTTTGTCATGCAATCTTCCTATGGCAATTGTCTTGTTATTTACACCAAATTACTTTGTTATTTCTTAGCTAAGTTAGCTTGTTTTACTCTTTATTAGCATTAGGCTTATTTTAGTTTGCTTATTGTATTTCAGTGTTACTTGTTCCCATTTATTTTGTTATTGTCTCTGCTATTTTTGTCAATAAACTCATAAATCGTACACTCATATCTGTCGTAACTACGTCGACCGTTTTGGCCGTCTTACATCAGTTCCTGTAAATCCCTTGTCGGGATAGGTAATTTCTTCTCATAGTGATCTTCATAAAAGCGGCAAGCAATGTCAATTCGTTATTCTTGAGGAATGTTGGTTTATAGAGAACTAACGTCAAGGGTGGCTAGCATCTCATTGTCTGGAATTTGCGTGTTTTCAATAAAATTGAAGAAGTCGTTAGTGTCTTTTATGTAGGACTCTTGTTTTATTGCAATAGGTTGTAGTAGTGAGTCTACAAAACACTAGTAAATTGAAATCCCTTAAGAGCACCATTATACCCTGGTGTTTAGACATCTGGTTAAAAATAATGTCAACTACAGCGGCATTGTCAGAGAAAAATATGACACGTTATCTGCCATTATGTGCCCCCAAATGTGAACAGCAATGACAATGGGAAAAAGCTACAACAGCACAATGTTATAAGATTTCCAGTGGGTAGGCCAAGTTCCGTGAAGCCAATGGCAATCAAAGACCACACCAAAACCTATGGAACCCACTGCATCAGTATAAAGCTGAAGGCTCTGGGATGTTTCCTAAGTGTCACTTAAGAAAAGTGACCGCCCGTTAAAATCATCAAGAAACGTCGCTAAGCATGATGTCTAATTTAGCGCCTTGTGAAAGACAAATGTGATAATGAGGCTTCTTGATGCCTTTGGTAAGATCTATCATGTGACGCAGAAAAACTCAACCCAGAACAACCACGAGGCATGTAAAATTCAATAAACCTATCAGTGATTGGAGTTCTTTTAGGCGGACAGAGCACTGGGCTTGGAAACCCTGTAACATCACACGACATTTTCAAAGTTTGTCATCTGGTAGTCATGCCTCTTGGTGTACAGAATCAAGCATAATTCCAGCAAATTGTAAAACAGTCACGGGACCAACCGTTTTTTCAGGGGCCAAAGAAATGCCAAGATAATTACACATTAAAATAAAATTATCTAAGTGGTGTTCACATTGTCGTTTTCTTTGGGCTATGGACAAAAAATCGTCTAAAGTATGTAAAACTGCGCAAGAACCAAGATGATTACTGGAAAACCACTCAAATGTCATACTACATGTTTAAGAGGCCCTGCGCCTAAGAAACAACCGATGATTTCTGACTAAAAAATAAAATCAGCCGATTTTTATCTCCCAAGCAGAGGTTACCGAATACCAGTTAAAAATGAATTTCTTTTGTTTCAGTTTCGCTTTAAACCAAAAATATTGAGCCGCAAACTTTTTCCGTCTGATAGCAGCAAAATCAGGCCGAAAATAAGCCCCCACAAAAAACTGTTCAGAAATTACTATCGCAATGCAAAATAACGAGAAAACTACACAGTGTTGAAGAAAAAGGCCTTTTAATACAATATCATTCGATAAACATCAAAAAACTGCCGAAGCGATTAACAAATAAAGTTTCAAATATTGCATACTAAATTAGATGGAGTGTTGGAGCTGATTTTAAAATAATTATTTCTCAAAAGTTCAACGCTTTTGAAAGCAATCACAGTGATGAATTAGGTGCAGGGCCTCTTAAAAAATAGCACAGGAACTGGAAAGCTCCATGCAAGAAACCTATCAAAATAGTACATGTCCCATTCCAAACCAAGCAAGGAATAGTCAGCAGGGTGAATAGGAATTATACGGAAAGCAGATTTCATGTCGGTTTTTGCCATGAAACAACCCTCTCTTAACCGCTTGAGTAGCTTCACCGCATCCCTGACCGATGCATATTTCACGGTAGAACAATAATCAGGGATAAGTTGTTTACAGAAGATCCCTTGGGGTAAGATAAATGATGGATTAATCGAAATTCCAATGGATCTTTTTTGGGAACAATGCCCAATGGAAAGCAATGGAAATTCAGAAAGGGTGGAGCAGTGAAAGGGCCAACAATTCTCCCTGCATTACATTCCTTGTGTAACTTAGCAGTAGTTACCGCTGGCTGATCTAGAGCGCTTTTAAGATTAGGAGATTGAGACGAAAACCGCTCATCAACAAAGTTAATGCGAAAACCAAAATGAAAACGGTCAACAAGAAATTGTTTTAAAAATCTGTCATAACTATGGAGCAAAAAATCAAGCCGGTCCACTCTTATTGGCATAACTGACCTGCTGTGGAGAACCCGATACTTGAGTACTGTCTTCTTTACCTTTTGAACTGAGAGCGAATCCACTTTTGGGCGCTGAAGCAGAGCACTGTCCCCCCGGGTGTTTTCCACCACATTTGTAACACACATGTTCGAATTTGCATCCGGAGCAGTGCTTACCAGCTTGGAAGGCCCAGCAGGTCCCTTTTGGAAAAAGTTGGGAACAAAAACGTGGTTTGTTGCTGGGCGGTTGCGGTTTGCAAAAAGTATTTGATGCCCACAACCACAACTCCAAATGTATCTGATCCCATGGATACTGCTCTGGTGCCAATTGTCTTAACGAAATTGTTCATTATACCAGTGCCAATCACCCCCCTTTGAAGCCAGATCCGAGACCACCTGATCGTTTTTCGCAGAAGCATTTTTTAGAAAATATACTAATGAAACTGGCAAAAGTAGACAAGACTGAGACAGACGATGAACAGCACTGCAGGGGACGCGAATATACCTCGCGAGCCATTGTTGTCTGGATTATTACTTAGTACAATGAGAAAGGTAGTTCAAGATATATGCAGCCTAACAGGCCTAAAGTAGCCAAAAAAGGAATTTAAAAATATGTGACAAAGTCGAGAAATAAGACAGCAGTCACAACATAGCAAAGCCAAGTTCTGCAATGTGCATAGTCACTAATGCCGAGTGCATTCAACACACCTCCCAAAAAACAGGGGGCGGTCAAAAGGAGTTTGTACACTCAAAATGGTAAAGCTACGGCACAACATAACATAACCAAAGCCACAAAAATAAACATGGTATTGACATTGTGTGTGAACAAAGTAGCAAGCCTGCTTAAAGGTAGGAAAGTGACTTTCCAAAAACAAGTGAAAAAATAGCAAGGCTGCATAACCATCGGCTTGGTAAAGAGCAACAAATATCAAAAATAGGGAACTGGCAAATACATGGGGAAAAAATACTGCTGTTAAAGAGCTGAGAAAATCTGTATACATCTAAAAACTGCGCCTCTCAAACTGCAAAAATATTTATGATGTCCCAGTTTGTTTAAATGAACACCATCCCAAGCAAGAAAACGTGATTTACAATGCCAAAACCCTCAGTGATGCCAGTAAAATACACAAGGAATGGGTTCTAAAACTACCTTAAGATATTTAATTAACAAGTCAACCTGACTGTTAAAAGAAGAGGAATCTTGCCTATAAAGGCTTTGGCAAACGCAAATCAATCCAACTCCATATGACTCATAAAGCAAATGACACAGCTCTTCAGTGGCTGAGCCAGTTTCAATGGCCGAAATGGTGGTAAGGTCATTTGTACCTAATTGCAAGATTACCACATTGGGAACGAACTCCTCTACTACAGATAAATCATACTCCCTAGTTTTAGAAACCATTCTACCCCCAGTCCCATGCCATCTTATGAGCAGATCGCCATCGATACTTATATTTTTTGCAATGTTCGTATTAAAATTATGGTGAAGGAAATCGTGCACACGGTGAATGAAAGAGTGGGCCAGAATTAAAACACAGATTGGTGGGATGAGGAAAAGAGAATAAATTCAAAGGAAGTACTTGCCTGAAAAGATTTTGCTCAAGATCTGATTGAGTTGATGACGAGGGAGAGAAGGAAGAATTACTAGGAAAATACCTCAATAAACTTAGTTTATCTTACAAATCTGTAATGCTTAAATACTACCTATAATGATACACCTACTTCACTCCTACCCTTACCCCTAGTGCTAGTATACATCTAAAGGTTGTGTAAGTTTCATGCCTTAACCCTCAAAGGGATGGATGCTAGCCTTGGAAAAAAATCAAGGAGCAGTTTCAAAAAAAATTTTTGTCACACTTCACTTTCGGTATAGTGCAAAACATATACCTTTACTCGATTTTTTTTCCAGCTCTAAAATTCTTAGGTCAACATGGGGGGTTTGCTGGAGGATCACTATGGAGCATTTTGTATCAACATTTAACTTTGGATGCCCAAAGAAGTTTATTCATCTGTCAGCAGAAGTGAGGCGTGGGCCTCTTTTCGTGACATACTGCAACAGTGTATCGACAAGCACGCTCCTCTAATCTTAAAGAAGGTCAAAGGCCGACTATGTCCTTGGCTGACTCCAGATGTCAAAAAAGAGATGAATCTCAGGGATGGTTTGCTCAGAAAAGCCCGCCGTACTAATCAAGAAAACGATTGGTTTTCTTATAAACAGCAATGCAACAGAGTCTCTGGCCTTGTTAAAAGATGTAAAAGCAGATACCATCGCGATCTCCTTAAAGATTGTGCTGACTCTCCTGATAAATTTTGGGCAGCCATCAAGAAACTCTATCCTACCAAGTCACCTTCTGATCAAGGTTCGGCATTTGTGATAAATGGATCGAAGTCAACTGACAAAAGCTTCATTGCAAATAGCTTCTGCGAATATTTCAGTTCCATTGCCAGATGTCTGAAAAGGAAATCAATCTTACTCCATGACTTTGTCTGGAGCAAACCTGCTGAAGAAAATCTTCCCAAGTAATTCACGGAAAGTCAGTTTACTTTTAAAGCTGTGAAAGAATCAGACATTCTTAAAGAGCTAAAAAATCTTAGGCAGAAAAAAAGTGTCTGGACTGGATAATTTCCCCCCGGGATTGCTCAAAGACGCTGCCTATGTTTTAACCACGCCTTTGACATTTATCATCAATTTATCTCTTAAAACTGGAGTTGTGTCTCGTGAGTGGAAAGTGGCAAAGGTGATCCCCCTATACAAATCAGGGTCTCTGGCTGAGATTGACAATTACAGGCCTATCTCAATTCTCCCTACTTTGTCAAAGATCTTGGAAAGGATAGGCTACAAGCAGCTGATGGCTCATCTAGAGCATCATAATCTACTTTTTGAGTACCAATTTGGTTTCTGTCCGAACCACTCAACGGAACTAGCTGTTACTTACTTCACTGATCTCATCAGAAAGGAGGCCGACAGTGGAAAGGTGACAGGAGCAGTTTTTATTGACTTATCAAAGGCATTCGATACCATCAGTCATTCCGTTTTATTGAGTAAACTGTCCCGTTATGGCGTATATGATATGGAACTTCAGTGGTGTACTGATTATTTATTCCATTGCAAGCAGATCGTTCAATTTCACGGTGTGCTTTCTGAACCAAATCCAATTAACACAAGTTCCTCAAGGAAGTATTCTTGGGCCCCTCCTTTTTCTCATCTTCTTTAATGATGTGCATAGTCTGCTTCATCATTGTAAGATTATCACTTGCGCTGACGATACAGTGATTTTTACATCCTCAAGTGATATCGATGCGATACAAAGCAGCCTTTCACAGGACTTAGATAATCTCTCTAACTGGTTTCGTGATAATGAACTTATTTTTAATCTGAAGAAAGGAAAATCTGAGGTGATGCTGTTCGGTACCGGTAAGCGGTTGAATCTGTTTCAAGGTTGTCAAGTCAAGCTCTCAGTCAATGGTTTTCCCATCAACACCACTACATGTTATAAGTACCTCGGCATTTATCTGGACCCGACACTTAATTTTGAAACTCATTTTCAAAAAATTTACAAGAAGGCAGCAGGAAGAGTAAACCTCTTCAGCGCATCCATTCCAGTATTGATACTTTTACTGCCCAACGAATTTACCAATCGATTATGCCAATATTTACGTATCGCGGCTATACTAGTCTTGGATGGTCGAGTCCCGCAAACACATGATCCGCTCCATTGAGACCCGAAGCCTCGAAATCATTTCCCCAAAATGCAGTTCGCAGAACTGTGATCTTCGATTTTTAACTGTTGATAACTTTTTACAAAAAAGAGCGTGCTGCTTTGTATTTGACTGCCTCAATGGAACTGCATGCTTTCCATTTAAAGACTATTTTCACAGATTACATCATAACGCTTTAAACACTCGCAACAATGGGAAAACTGCAAAACTACCAAAAGTCAGACTGGATTTTGCACGCCGTAGCTTTTATTTTTTAGGTGCCTCGATTTTTAATTTATTGCCTTTAAGTTTAAGAAACATTAATTCTAGAGTTTTATTTAGGAAAGCCTTAGACAATTATTACTTGTAATTTCTATTGTATTTTTAACGGTTTTAATATGTATCTTATTTTATATATCTTAATAATTCTTGTTTATTAGTTTTTAATTCTTAGCAGGACCCTGTTGATAACAGTACTTTGTACTGAAGGGTTATCCTGAGGAAATATTCGATTATTATTATTATTAATTTGGGCATTTTTGAGCAAAATTAGAGGTTTCTCCCAAAGGTGTAACTTTGCCCCCCTTAAAAATTTTAAAGAGCCATAAAAAAGACTTTAAAGCCAAATTGAACAAAACTTTACCAAGTCACACTCCTTGGTTCAAAGTTGCATGATACTATGTGGCACGTGACACAAGTAAATTTTTGAGTGACTTGACTCTTTGAAAAGTTGGATCCACAAGTTGGGCAATTCAACACTTCGTGCACCTAATTCTATAATTTAAACTTTATATTTGTGACCCTCCATGGGAAAACAGGGAAAAAGGTGAACGCACGGGCACGCTAAACAATGGACAGTGTGTCAAATGACACACCGTCTTCCGAGCAGTGTGTCAGAAGGCACACCTCATTAAAATTTTTCCTTTGTTACTATCACACTGTAGAAACAAAAGTCGCGTGTCTCAGCGAACAATGAAGGGTGTCTAGCTCCGTACCGTGTGAAATGGCATGCCAGTGAGTCAAATAGCATGCATTTTTCAACTGTGCAAAATGAAACGCTAACCGCGTTGAAGAACTAACATTCAACTCACCGTTCTTTCGTCTCAACAATCAGTAACAAGTTTAGCTTGGCTGACACCCGAGTTATGCTGCGGCGGCCGTAAAAGCAAACGATGGAAACAAGCAACTTCTCGCAGATTTTCAGCGATTCCAGTGCTTTTCAACGAGTATCATACTCAAAGTTGACGATAGAAAATCTTTATTCGTGATCATGGGTCCTACGTTTGCGAAATCAGCTCTCTTTCAGCAGTGCTCTCGATTTATTGAAAATAAACATTAGTGATTTCAGATGACATGTGAAGAATTCAAATAAGTGAGTAAACATGCAGTATTTACTCGGCAGAAACTGAAGCAAAATTTTGTGCCACCAACGTTGTAGACTGTTGTGTTTCGAGTCGTTCGTATCAAAGCAGTCGAACACCATTTTAAAGCCAACTGATAACTTTTATTATAGCTATTAAGGAAAGCTTCTCTTTTGACACATCACTCGACCTGGTGTCGAGGCTATAGAACAATACCTATTGTCACATCCTTTCTCTTATAAAAAAAATAAAAGTAAAAAAAAATCTAGATCGATCGATTAAAGTGTTAGAAACTAATCAGGTATTGTCAGAATCAAAGATCAATGTTCTATCAAAGTCAATCAATGTTTAAACAATGTTCAATCAATGTCCGGTGACAAAGTCCTGTAAGTACAAGGGCGGTTTAACAGCCCTTCCTGAGCGTGTTTTGTAACCAGTGGCCTGTGAGAATGGCTCAATAGGCGTGGCTACGGCTGGCTCTTTGGGATGTGGAGTCACGGTCCTTTCAGAGCGGGTTGTGTGACCAGTGGGGTCAGGTGATGGCTTGATAGGGGTGGCCACAGCTGGCTCTCTGGGAGCTGGAGTCATGGACAACGCCGGTGTTGTATGTGCATGGAGACCTCGTGTTTTGATTAGTATGTCATCCTCCTTTGTCTTTCGCAAGTGCTTTCGATTGCGGCGGTATTGGGCTCCATCTTCTGCGATGACTTCATATGACCGTATCCCGACTTGCTTGCCTACTCTTGCTTTCACAGCTTCTTTAGTTGTGCTTCCAGGAGGAATGAATCTGACTATGTCTCCTTTCTGTAGTTCTGGTAAATCCTTGGTTCCTTTATTGTAGTTTGCGGCTTGTTTATCTTTGTTTGCCATGATCTTCTGATAGACGTTTTTGTCCACTGTTGGTTTCAGAAGTTTAGGCATTGTAGGCAATTGAGTTCGCGTTCGTCTACTCATGAGTCACATTACGGGGCTGGTGTCCATGCCTTGCGTTGGCGTGTTTCTATACTCAAGGAGCGCGAGATAAGGGTCGGTTCTTGCCTTTCGTGACTTCTTCAAAATAGTTTTCGCTGACTTCACTACTGCCTCCACTTTCCCATTGCTCTGAGGATATTTTGGGGAACTTGTGTTGTGCTGAAGTTCCACTGATGGCTGAACTCTCGGAACTTGTCGGAACTGAACTGTGAACCATTGTCCGACATACACGTTTCTGGTATACCGTGTCTGGCAAATTGAGACTTGAGCTTGCGAATCACCGTACCAGATCTTGTGTTCTCCAGTACATCAATCTCCCAGAACGAGGAGTAGTAATCAACAGTGATTAGGTAATCTCGGTTATTGAAGTTGAACAGATCTACTCCAACTTTCTCCCAGGGAAGGTCTGGTGATTCACGAGGGATAAACATTTCCTTAGACTGTCGTTTGTCAAACGCACGGCAGACGTCACACTTTTCAATGAAGTGCTTCACATCGGTGCTCATCCCTGGCCAATAAATGCACTCTCTGGCTCGAGACAGACTGCTGGCAGTTCCGGTGTGTGCATAATGAACTCGGTTCACCATCTGGCGCTGAAGAGACTTGGGAATTACCACTCGCTCACCTCGGAGAACAATTCCATCTTGCATACTGAGCTCATCTCGTATGCCAAAGAAGGGCGTTAACTGGTGAGGGACTTCATGCTTGGTTTCAGGCCAACCTGCCTTAATGACCTTCATCAACTCTTGGAGAACGTCATCTTGCTCTGTGTGAGCTCTGATTTCTTGTAGGGTAGCAGGTTTCACTCTTATGTGTTCCACCATGTTGACGCTCTCGAATTCTTCAGCAGTCTTCTGTACTACATCATAGGGAAGGAACGCGCGGCTTAAGGTATCAGCCAAATACATGGTGCTTCCTCGACGGTAATTCAACTTGATGTCATACAATTGTGTTCGCATGAGCAGACGCTGAAGTCGCTTAGGAGCCTTGTGTAGTGACTTCTTGAAGATCATTTCTAAGGGCTTGTGATCAGACTGTACTGCTACACATCTGCCATACGTGTAGGTATGGAACTTCTCCAAGCCGTAGACAACTGCCAACAACTCCTCAATTTGCGCATAGCACGTCTCTGCGTCTGTCAGTGCACGGCTGGCGTAGGCAATAGGCTGATCATTCTGCATGATGACTGCTCCCAGGCCCTTGTCTGAAGCATCACATTGGAGGGTCACACCCTTGGTGGAGTCAAAATACTGAAGAACTGGGGCTTGAGTAACAAGAGATTTCACCTGGCTGACAGCTCTGTCATGGATGTCAGCCCAAAACCATTCCGTATTTTGCACAGTGAGCTGGCGGAGTGGCGCACAAACATCGCTTAAACGTGGCAGAAATTTGCTAAGGTAATTTGTAAAGCCGATGAATCTTTGGACGCCGGCTACATCGGTTGGTGTTGGCATCTCTTGAACTGCTCTAATCTTTTCCGGGTCTGCCTTGAGACCTTCGGATGTGATCACGTGACCCATGAACGGTACTTCTTTGGACCTCAGCTTGACTTTCTCTTTGTTTAACTTAATGTTCTTTTCCTTGCACCTCTGCATAAGCTGTAGGAGGTTTCTATCATGGTCTTGCAAGGCTTCTTCAGTTGTGCCCTCTCCATAGATCAAAATGTCGTCATGTATCGGGAGTACACCTTTCAGGCTCTCCAAGGCGTTGTTAAGCCTCCGCTGGAATTCTTCTGGGGCTGGGCTTACGTCGAATGGCAGACGACACCATCGGAATCTTCCGAAGGGCGAGTTAAACGTTGTTAACATTGAACTTTCATCCGTCAGCTCCACATGCCAAAACCCATTTTTAACATCGACGGTTGAGAACACTTTTGCTCTTCCAAGCTCTGGCAGTATTTCATCTATAGTGCGCGTTGGGTAGTGGCTTCTCTTTAATGCTTCATTCAGATCCTTAGGATCCAGGCATACTCGGAGCTGTCCATTGGGCTTCCGAGCTGTAACTAGGCTTGAAACCCAAGGTGTTGGTTCAGTCACTTTCTTGATTACACCCAGGCGCTGAAGTTTCTCTAATTCTTGTTTCAGCTTCTCCTTAAGTGCTACTGGCACTCGTCGAGGAGGGTGTACGACTGGCTGAACATCTTCTCTAACTTCAAGGTTGTACTGGCCTTCTAACTTCCCAGTACCTTGGAAGACATCAGGATAATCCTTCAATAGCACTTCTTGCGTGACAGGATTTGTTTCAACGGATAGAATGTTGTGTTGCTGTACCTTAATTAAGTCCATCTCTTGAATTGTAGGACTTCCAAGTATGGGCATGCATCTGTTTCCATCCACAACGACAAAATCGACTTGATACATCTTGTGATTCTTTGGGTTATGGACTTCTAGTGTGCACTGTCCCAGCGGTGTCACGGTTGTTTTGTTGTACATCGTCAAGACCTTTCGTGTGGCCTTTAGTTTGCTTTTATCGCGAAGGAGATTGGCGGGCACCAAGTTGCAAGTCGCGCTGCTGTCAAGTTGGAACTTGATTGCTGATTTGTCTACGTAAAGGGTCGCAAATAACTTCTTTGCGTGTTTCCGGTCGCTGGACGAATTAATCACTTCGCTTTGAATCTCTGACTCCAGAGTCAAGCAGTATTCATCATCTTCATCTTCGTCTGTTTCCACAACGTTGACTTTTGTGTTGAGTCGACACTGGGTTGTGAAGTGGTTCATCTTTTTGCAACTCAAACATCTTTTTCCGAATGCTGGACATTTGTCGCGGCGTTTTTCGTGTTTGTTTCCACAAAACTTGCATGTCACGAATTCCTTTGATTTGGGTTTCTTTCGATGATTAGCATCTGGCACGCGATCAGTGGCTGGCACACGATCCTTGTCATCTTTGAAACTTGGCAATTTTCTACCCAGTTTTGGGGGACGTTTCTGGTTTTCTTTCACAAAATGTACCTCACCCTGGTCCGGCTCAAGCGTTTGGCTTCGATCCTTGGACAGTGCAGCGGCACGGCATGTTTGAAGACACTTTTCTAAATTTAAATCGCGCCCTTTAAGTAAATCTTCTCGAAGTTGTTTATCTCGTATTCCACAAATGATACGATCATGCACTAATGAATCTTTTAGAGTTCCAAAATTGCATGTTGACGCCAGGACTTTTAAATCTGTTACAAACCTTTCAAATGGCTCTCCTGGTTCTTGAAAGCGCTGAAAGAATTTATACCTCTCCACGGTTTCATTCTTTTTCGGATTGCAATGTGCTTCAAAGCCTTCCAAAACGTGACTCAAATTTCGGTCATCTGGTTCGCGTGTGAAACTCAAAGTTTCATAGATTTCTCTGCCTTTACTTCCGATGAGGTAAAGAAACAACTTTATTTTCGTCTTTTCGTCTTTTCCGGCCATGGCAAGATCCATGTAAAGCTCCACTTCTTCCTTCCACCGTTTCCAGCTACTCGAAAGACTTGTGGAGTCGAAATCAAGCTTGCCAGGGGGTTTAAGCTGAGTGATCCTCTCCACAGCTGCTGGTGGGGGAGCTCCTCCGCTCGCAACTGATGGTGGATCAGGCATATCGGGAGTTTCACGAAATGTAAGTGTGTAACTTGAATAGGTTAAACTGGAGATGTGAGTCGTTTAATACTGACTATCTGACACCATGTTTCGAGTCGTTCGTATCAAAGCAGTTGAACGCCATTTTAAAGCCAACTGATAACTTTTATTATAGCTATTAAGGAAAGCTTCTCTTTTGACACATCACTCGACCTGGTGTCGAGGCTATAGAACAATACCTATTGTCACATGTTGTCAATATGATTAACGTTTTGTTCGCCATGTTGATAACATAGCCTTCGGTCCCAGTATTTGCACAGCCAAACAAGAGCTGGGCGGGGATCTGGGGGAAAAAGTTCAAGCTATTCGAGGATAATGTGTCCGGCAGCCAGACAAGGTTTGAAATAGACTCAATGACCGGCAGTGAGAAATTTCTCTATGAAATAAAACAACGTAAAAAGAACACTGTGACAGGCGACCCCAGGAAGAATTGAACATGGGACGCCCGCATGGCAAGCGGTACTTATGACAACACTAGCCTGCGAAAACAGCCATCCTCCTTCACTTCCAGCCCAAGTGGCGTTTTGCAAGAAGGACGCCACTCGGGCCGGGAGCAAAGAAGGACGGCTGTTTTCGCAGGCTATGACAACACCGGCTAACAGCTTTCAAAAATTTTATATACAACGTTAACATTAGCATTATTGAAAGCTAGCCGTAAACAGGCTAACCGGAGAGCTATTCAGGCTAACCAAAGTGCTGTTCAGGATAACCAGAGTACTTTTTAGACCTAAACTACAAAAAAGCGGCTCATTTGTTCGTTAATACTGGTACGGTCCGGTTGCTGGGCTCACAAAAATTCACATTACGGTGGAAATTCTGAAGTTTTCAGCCATATAAACAAGGGTTTGATGTTATTGACTGAAATTTAACAAAAAACTAATTTTGACTGCCGGACACGGATAATCGTTACGGGATTAAGAATTCATAGGCGCACTGTCACACACATGATTCCCTATCCCGTTCCGATTTTATGACCCTCAACTTTTCGAAATCCTCACGCTTTTATTGTTCTCCCTTCCTCTCAATCAAGCAGCAACAACATGCTTACATTTTCAAAATCACTTTATTGCTTAGTTGTGGACTGGAACTTACAATATTCTTACTTCCTCTTGTTCTAAAAAAAAATCCTTAATGCTTATTAATTAACTAACAAAGGTTTACAAAAATGAAAGAATGAAAATACAATTCTAGTTACTAATTGAAATCTATTTGCTTTTGTAGTCTTCGAAGAAATGTTCTCTGTTTTCCCCTGCACCGAGTGTTTATCTTAACCTTAATGTTTTCCCAGTCCTCTGTGAAGGTTTCCGACTCGTGCTTTTGCCGCAGAACTGACTGCAGGAAACGAAGTTTTAAGCCGTCCAGCTTTTTGTATCCGTTAGTCCCGGACGTGTTTCCATTCGAAAGCTCCTCTTCTGAAAACAGCACATTAACAGCAGCCATGGCAGAGGGAACCGTCTGGGAACTCATTAAGACGAGGGCCTCGACCTTGCGCTTCTGGTCGTCAGTTGGCCCACGGTCAATGCTGTTGAATACAACTTGCGCATTGGTGTCTATGGCGGATAACGGGGATCGCAGCTGAGGATGAGGGCTTGCTGAGGACAGCACGAAGCGATTTTGGCCTGAAGCAGGAACGGCGCTATCAGTCACTGGCGGGCCAGGAACAAGTATCTGAGTCGCTAAAATATATTGGAGGGGTGCTGGGGGTGGGCCTCGATGCCCGTTTAGCCTTAAATTCCGTTAATTCTGCCACGATGTTGGTCAGGCTTGCCACTTGTTTTTTCGGGTCTTCCATGATGTCGGGGAAGTCCGTCTGTACTGCTGCATCAGCTGTTTGGCGTGTTTCTGACTGGACAGCGACCTTTCTTGTCTGGACGACAGCTTTTTCAACCCGCAGTTGTTTCAGCCGGGCTTGCTTTTCTGCCTGCTCAGCCAGAGGGCATTCAGCAGCTGAAACTGAAATTTAACAGTTTCAAACAATTGCTTTTAAACGTTCGGTCTTTAAGGAATGTTTGTTTATAACAGAGAATATTTGTGTTTCAATAGCCCGCATGAGGCTGTCTCTTTTTTCCTTAAGCGGAAGAAAACCATTGAAGTTTGAGACCGGTCAACACTGCGTAAAAGGTAAGCCCTTTTTGATCAAGGCTAAGTACTCAAGAGAGACTTAAGGATCAGAAGCAGAAATTCAGCTAGAAACTCCAAGTCACGGCAAGCAAATGTTTTTACAATCATTGTATCATAGTAATGTTAATAAAAAGTGCCCTTTTTTTGTCACTGACTTGTATATTTTGGCAAGACGTTTCGGCTAACTCTTAAGCCTTTATCAGTTGAAAAAACTCTCGATGTTACGCGTGATCATTGTGTCACTAGTGAGTACTTACTAGGCTCATATATTGAGTAAATAATAACTGGATAAAGAAAAGTTCTGGATGCTCTTAAGTGTATCTTGACGAAAGTTCACTTGTAAGTCAATGCAGTTCTCGTTTGACCTTTAAACTGCCATTAATATAGTTTTCCTCTTCTCTTTCACAGGCCATATATGATTTAATACCTGTTCGATAATTTGTTAGTCTCTCCCTATTAAGGAGAATTTATCATTAAAAGGACCAGTCAAAACCAGTGAAATCTCTGCGTTGACAATAATCACCATTTGCTAAATTTATCTTTGGCCCTTTGTTTGTTTTAAGTAAACAAAGCCCCAATACATTTACCTTAAGTTAGGCCTGGCCTGGGCTTCCGAGTGAACTATTCAAAGAAATATGTGACCATACACGGGAAAACATATTTTAACACCAATCCATTTAATGGGCGAAACCGTTTGAAGATACCAAAACAAAACATTTCGCTTATTCATTCGTCAAGTTGTTTCTAACACACGCGCACATTGGCCCGATTAGCATATCTGGGACTCCAGGACATCCATACACCCAACTGATTTGCATTCTGTAGTTTGTTTTTATCTTGTCATAAACGTTACATTGATTGCAAACCCAGTATCAATTTCAGAGCAAACCGATAATAGTTTCTGTTATATATCGGATCAATATAATTGTAAACCGAAATATTCTGAACGTCAGAAGCATAAAAATAGTTCACCAAAACACGCCTTTATTGATCACAAATGAAATTTGAGTAACTTGCTTAAGTTGTTGCTTAGCATGTGACCAAAATCTGTCCACCACGAAAGTTTTTATTCGGCAGTGAAGTCTGAAATCTACCGAATGATTTGTTCTTTAAAGGCCGTTAACTGTCCGTCAATTATCTGTTAACGGATAAGCGTTAAGGTATTTTACTTGTAGATTAAACTCCACAGTAGGTAACGAAGTCGTCTCTCTTGAGACGTGAGAGACACATGTGGACTGAGAAAGGAGAGAAGCATAAGGAGATTGAGACGACGGGGAACAAGTCAGGGTAACTAATCGCCCAGGAAACAAATTTTCAATATACTGTAGAATTCCGAAAGTAACAGTCCCCCCAAAAATAACGGCTCCCCGAAGGTAACGTTAATTTTTTACTTTCCTATTGAACCCGGAAAGTAACGGCCCACCCGAAAGCAGCAAGTGAATTACCTTACAAACGTTTTTGGATCTTGTGTACTATAGGTGGACTCGGTCGATAAATCGGTCGACAGTCGACCGATAGTTGACCGATAGTCGACCGATATATCGGTCGATAGTCGACCAATATATCGGTCGATAGTCGACCGATAGTCGGCCGACAGTCGACCGATATATCGGTTGACTGTCGACCGATAAATATGTCGACCGATATAGTCTTAGTCCATTGATACTCGACCGATACATGACCGATACTTGACCGATACTTGACCGATACTTGACCAATATTTGACTGACAATTGACCGACACTTCACCGATACTAAACCGACACTTGACCGACACTTGACCGATACATGACCGACACTTGACCAATACTTTCCGCCGTGTCATTATTATTTAAATTAAGTATCCCAGTCTGTCGATAAAGAGCAAACAGAACGCGAATAGCAAACGAAAAAAAATCCTGCATTTTGTTTCGCTTATCGAACAGATACGACGGCGAACACGCAACGTATTTCAGCAAACTAATACAAGTGATTTTCTAATTTCTTGCAACTTCGAGCGATAAAAACTGGCCAGAGAAATGCCAGACTGGAGAGAAAACCAGAAAGAGAGAATGTATAAATTTGGTGCGGCATACCAGATGCAAAAATTGTGGACTAATCCATCGAAAATATCTAAATGAAATATCCCAGTCATTAGCTTCCTTTCAGCTGTTCTTCCCATGTTCTCTTGTAAGCGTCACCAGTTTACGGCAATTTTGATTGGTCTTTCCAACAATACCATACCATTTCCATATTAGGTGCGCTACAAGGCGCCTTCAGTGAGAAATCAGTTTGTTCTGAACTCAAAAACTATTCGCGAATGAAACAACTTTTCAACATACCAGGTAATCATCTAATTTTAAATTCAGCAAGGAAACAAAACTTTAAGAACTTTGAAGTTATGCATCTTTTGGCGATGTATTAGAAAACATGCTAACAACTGGAAACTGTTTTTCAAAGTCAAGCGAAAATCGCTCTATACTGGGTCGTGTTTTGAGCGGTTTCCCCTTCAGCTCACTGCAGAAGTCTATGAAAGCCATGGGCAAAAATTAAAGCATACTTAAATTGAACAAAGGACATAAGAAAACTGCTGTAAGACACAAAGGCAAGATAATATCTTACGCAGTTTATAGTGACTTACAGTAAACGTTGTTAAAGCTGTTCGAAAACAAGCAAGATGTAATTAAAGTTTGCCGCATCCAAAAATGTATCGAAGTGTATGTGAGCAATGAGGAAGCCAACTTACTGCAGCAATGCCAATTACGATGCTTTCAACCAATCAGTCAACATTCAGTTTTACTTCAGGTGCTGACGAAAATTCCTACTTTTCTCGGGAAGAAAAAAGCCTAAATCGAAAAAAAAATACATTTTTCTTGAAACGTAGGCAAGCGTTTTATTAAAATCTAAAAAAAGTGTAGAAATTGCATTCAAGAAGGTGGTCAGCAGGGAACAATTTTTGTCCTTATTTTCAATATCTCGTGCTAACGGAAAACGCATGCTTATAATTCTTAAGATTAACGTAAGAGTTGACATGATACTACAAACTAAGGATAAAACTGTAAGTTTCTTGCGTAAAACTCAGTATTTTGTTCTGGGTCACGTTACATATTGGGCGTGTCCCGATGACGTCATCAACTACTTTGCACCTACACACTAAAACTATTGCTAAATTTGGTTGAATAAAAACAAAGTTTTGTCAAGTTATAGCCAATTGAATTTTCCCTAGCACTGCTTGGTCAAAGTTCTCGTTGCTTTATGCAATAGAGGGAGATAGCATGAGCACGCATGTTCATGGATTCTCCTTCCTTCTGGCTAAAACTGTGAGCTTCGATCAAGCAAGGGCAAACAACCGTTACCCACACAACCTTTCGGTATTGTAGCATACGGTCTTACACTCTTGTACGACAACTTTTCTTCAATTAGATATAATGGTGAGTGTCTTCTTGTCTTCTTTTGAAAACATGTCTAGCGTAATTAACATATCTTGGGTGAGACGACCCGTTTAATGTGTTAAGTAAACCAATCAAATTGAGCAGTCTTTCTTACGGAAGGGTCTTTGTTATAAATACATGTCATACCTAAGTGCTCGGTCGTTTACCCTACCCAGTTTTTCAAGTTTATTCAACCTACATATCTTTTTCAATATATTGTTAATTGATTTATTTTCTATATATCTTTTTCAAGTAAATTCAACCTATATATCTCTTGTTTAAACCTCTCCCTTCTTTATTCCGCAGAGCCTCCCACCAGTTCCCCCTTTAAAGAAAGGCGACTGCGCTTTGTTTTCTCTCTCCCAGCCTCTTAGTGGCACAAATAAGCCTCTGCGGAGGAGAGGGTTTTACAAGCACGAATTATAGGTGCTGCACGATTTGTGCATCACAATAAACACGGCTACGAGAATCGCACCAAGAGCGTGGAAACGTGGAAAAAGAAATGAATTATTGAGCAAAACAATGTCATCCGAAAAAAAATTATATTACGAAATTCAAATGGAAATGGTTTTTGAAAGCATGTATTTTAACAAAATTTTAATTGGCTTTCTTTCCAAAGGCAAGATATTTCGAGTGGTAAAACTGAGCTATTTAATTTGAGTGGATGGAGAGGCAACTACTCTCGCGCCAAGAGATTAGCACGGTAAAATTGTTTGTTTTTTCTTCTAAGGAGGTGTCAGGGTTTTCCCGAAAACATTCCTCTGTAGGAAAAATGACGCAAAACAAAAAATTGCTTGCAGCTCGCAAATCCACCTCAGCCCTCTCCTCCCCCTCTCCCATTCAATTTTCTAATTTCCGTCCATTAAAAATAATGATGATAATGGTGATTAAGATAATAATTGCTTCACATTGCTTCACATCTTTCAATCATTAAATTTATTTCATCATTTGTTATAGTTTTGTACAATATAAAATTGGATGTGTAAATAATAATTATCAACAGTTTACTAATAGCTACGAATTTCGTTCCAAAAGCAGTAACTTTTGGTTACTCTTTTTCGTTTTCAAAAAAAGTGCAACAAACTTATTACATAGCATTCTGTTATTACGATGATCTACATTTAAAGCCTAAAAACTAAACATAAAGTAAAGTAACAACAAATCAAAAGTCTTCCAAAACTTAGTGATCTAAAACATTTCTTGGCACATATTAAATAAGACCTTTTTACTCTAATTCATAACTGCAATTACTAGCCAAAATTTTAATCTGTTAATAGCACATTGCTAAAGTATAGAATAAAACATGGAGCTTAATAGGGTAAATGAAGATAATTGATGAATTAGTTAAATTATTATTATTTTTAATTATTTTCCCAAATAAAAATCATCCTGTGGGTAAAAAGGGAGAAGCTTTCCCTCGCTTTTTAACCTATTTGATTGGACATGAACATGAACATTTTTACCCTCCTTGGTAAGGTCTCTGCGATAACACAGAACGAATAGTGCTGCTCACTAGTTTTTATTTCAACATTTGTTTCTGAGAGAAAATTGATAACAGACTTAAATCTTTGTCGGAGGCTTAAATTCAGTGGTAATCCTATTGAAGTATGCCGACTCTTAACCAAAAATGTAAAATTTCCGGTTAATATGCGCACAGTGATCTGAAAGACCAAGCCTGAAACGCGCGGCAGTTTCTTTTGATCTTTGGTGTTATCCTGCGCGTGGGTGTTTTTCTCTTTGTTTGGGCATTTCTTCAAACCCTTTAACTGAATGTGACTGGTCAGGTTTAGTTTAAAACAATCGTATACCAATCACCTTAGCACATTTTTTTAGCAAGTTTTATTTCAATTTCTACTTTAAATATCACATTTATATTAACAAGGGAAGCGACTTGGAAATTTGTTTCTGCGAGAAAAAAAATAAGTCACGTTTTTTTTTATAAAACGAGGAAGCCTGTACCAAAGAAATTCCAGAAGACTTAGGGTTAGGGTTAGGGCAAAATCCGATTGTTATTGAAGCTTCCATCCTTCCTTTTCTTAAGGTGCTAGGCTCGGCAGTATTTCTTTTGCCTTAAAAATAAAAACAAACTTAGTCAATTAGCAGAAATGGTGCCATATATGAACTATATGTCAACTGAAACATTTATGACAAATTCCAGATGTCTTTTCTTTGGCTTCTCAGTAGCAAGCGCTCTTTTCGGGAGCAAACTGCGATCTTTCAAGGACTTTTGCCATTCACGTTAAGTGAAAGTAACGCTACCTGGAATGCCCAATTTTTTTCGGGATGAACTTGGGCCCCTTATATTTGGAGTTAATAGAGGGAACAAACTCTGTGTAATAAACTGGTTACAAAGGAGGAGACTTTTGAAAAGAAGTGTCAACTGTGTGAATTGTTGGAGGGCGATGCGGCTCACTCGCCATCTACATAATGTTGATGGATACATTTGGTGAGTAGTTAAACCCAATTTTTCCTGCTCAATGTTTAGAAAATATGAAAAAACTTCCTTTAAAAAATATATGTTTAAAACTTCAACAGACGTCTCCGATGTAGACGTGCTTCCTCAGTGAGAGCAAATTCATATTTCGCTGGAAGCAGAATTTCTTTAGGAAGACATTTGCACTTTCTTTGGAAATGGGCACAGAGTGATTCCTTGAAAGTAATGGAGATTGAAGGGACAGCATCATGGAAAGTTTTGGTCAAGTTTGCACGAAGGTGCTGAGAGGTTGCATGGGAAGCACTACTACGCCACCCAATCCCACAGTTAGGCGGCCCAGGCGTTATTATACAAATTGATGAATCAAAGTTTAACCACAAGTCTAAGGTAGATACAGAACATGATCCCAGGTGTCAAGGTTGCCTTTGAAAGGTGACTACAGCACCACAGGAGTGACACGAGTACCGTATGAGTAACATACAAGTACGTACAGATACATACTAGTAACATACAAGTACGAGTACATTAGAGTCAGGATACGAGTACATACGAGTCACATATTCTGGCTTGCGGACAACATGTTTTCATTCATATTCCTTGCGCCAGTAGTTGAATAATCTAAAAACACACACACAGTTAATTTAATAAAGTAAGTAATTTTCAGGATAAGTTTTTAATGTCCGCCCACCCTTTTAAGACGGCATCAACTTTTATAATCACGTTATCAATGACGTTAAGGAAAACGAGCAAAAGGGAAAAACGGAGGATTTGAGCTTTGTTTCATCACTGTTAGAGTTCTTAGCATGATAACGCGCCAATTTTAAAGACACTAATGATTCGACGCTTTAAATTCATTAAATAACTTCCAAAAGCGCTACCGCCCTTTGGTTTGCGCAGGGCCCTTTTCGTTTGCGGTGGGCCCTCTTTGCAAACTTCAAGGGACCCTTCACGCTCTCGCAGAGAAAACTTTCCTGAGTAGTAGTGTAACAGTAACACACACATGGATGATAGGAGTTCTGTGCACACCCCTAAGCAGAATTATTAAAATAGGGAAAAAAACCCCCCATCATAAAACGAGCGAGCTTTGCGAGTGAGTTTTATGGTGGGGTTTTTTTTCCCTATTTTAATCATTCTGCTTAGGGGTGTCACAGAACTCCTATCATCCATGTGTGTCTTTCAGATGTGTCCAAGCTACAACAATCATTGCCGCACCCACCCCCACAAAGGCCGGGTTTGTAACACTTATCGCTTCCGAAGAATTTTGAATTTCGCGCTTGGTGAGCTGGCTACGAGTCGGTGATTCCTAACCTTTTCACATGTCTTTTTAAAAATTCTGTTTATGACGCGAGTGTAATGGTGAGGTTATGTTGTGAGTGTAAGCGTTCTTTCTTGATATGACATGATAACTAAGTCGTAAATTTAGCCAGTTTCCCGTTACAGCCACAGAGCCAATCCTGTTTCTCTTCCCAGCAAACTTAGAATTACCTAGTTAATTTAAGTCTTGCGTTATGTTTTTGAACATGTATAAGAGATTGCCTGATACTTGTACATATATTTTAGTTTATTTCTTTTTTATTTTCGGCTTTTTCAGGTACGCACGTGCGTACAGGTAGCTACGCCCCTGTGGTAAACGCAGTCAACTGTGGGTAATACGCATGAAATCTACAAAGTAAAATACAAGAAATTGGATCTTTCTCAGAAATCTTCGATTTGGTTTTTACTGCTCGGTGTAGTCATTAATTCAACGGGGTAGCGTGGGGAGAAATCCTGAAATTAGCATTTGAGGGTGTGTGTGTTTGCGTGAGTCATGGGTGGGGGTGGGGACTTTCTTTGGTGCTTCGTGTGAGCATGTTGCTGCCTAAAATGGCAATAACATAAATTAATAATAACAAATACAATTAAAAAACTCGTTCCCAGGTTCATTATAATAATAATAATAATAACAATAATAATAATAATATATAACTTGTTTTGCCTTTGGGCGGGTAGTTATTTCAAGTTGCCCAACCCCCCTACCCCCTGGGAAAAAATCCTTCAAACCTTTTCCACTCCAGGGTCACAAGGGCCGATCTTGTATCGGGGAGTGCCCCGGGAGGGTGGTAACTGAAGAAATCAGCGTTGTTCTTCAGCCTACAAGATTGAATATAAGCTGAATGCAGAGGCCACCAGCTTGAGTGTATCTTGCACCTGATAGGAAATAGTCTTTCTTAATTTTTCTCTATATATTCAACACGTTTTAACGAAATTTGTTTCTTCTTCCACGCAGTTCCAAAGGGGACCTCGACCTAGAGGAGAGAGATGGGTTCTTGGGCTTTTTGACACACAGTTTGACCCCGGTCGACCTTATTTACAGCTTGTGAGAAGGCGCGATGCACGTACTCTTTTGCCCATTATCCAAAGACACGTACAACCAGGCTCTTTGGTTTATACTGATGAATGGGCGGCATATAGGCGAATTCAAACGGCCTTGGGTTTCAATCATCAAACGGTTAATCATTCGGTTAACTTTGTAGACCCTGTCACAGGTGTCCATACACAACACGCAGAGAGCAATTGGTCTGCAGCCAAGGACAAATTTAAGAAGATGAAAGGGAACACAAATCCCGACTTCCTGCTAGAATACCTTCAAGAATTCATGTGGAGAAGATGGCATGGTGGACCTCACCCGAATGGCTGTTTTGAACGGTTAATGCAGGACATTGCGGAACAATATCCACTTTAAATACCTAGAGGGGGGGACTCCATATGGGAACTCCATATGTGCCACGAGATAGGGTATGGTTTTTGGGGGTATTAGCTAAAATTATAGTGCGTAAATGCCCTGCTAAACAACAAGCAAATTATCTGTTAAGACTGAACTGTGCGCTAAAATTGTTAGCAAAGCGATTTTATCAAGATTTGTGTTTTGCCGCACGCAGTTAGCCGTTGTTTGGTTTTTGTTTTTCCCTTGAATAAGGTGTCATTTTTCGGTTTTGGACAATTCTCGTTTGATTCATCCTTAAAGAGGGTCGGGGTTTAAGACCCTTCACGGCACACACCTATCCAAAATTTACGGGAGTACCCCCACTCCGCCCGAAACTGTAGACAGTTCCTATGACCTTAGTACAATATTGGTGCATTTGGTATATTTTTAATTTTAGACTCAGAAGCATACACAGTAAAAACCCGCTTATAGGAAAATAAGTTTTCCCAAGCAAGGCTAAGAAGGTTCTTATAAAGATTGTGCTTAACTGGAAAATTTGGCTCCTCTGGCAGGTTCATTAACAGGTTCTTGTTTTCAAAAGAAATGATTTGTTTGTTATGGGGAGGTGGCCTATTTTTGGTATTATATGCATACTAATGTTAAAAATCCAAGAATATTAAAAGCATTTACCAAGTTAACAAAGTCATCTAAGATAAACCGAACAAAAAGCAACATTAAAACAAGGAACTGTGTTGTTCCTTTGACTGTTCCTTTTCACAATTAGAACCTGTTTCAAAATTGTAGGCTGAAACAGGTTCTCACGTAAAGGGGGTCTTAATGGACAATTTTTGTCTAACATTTTTAGATGGTCTAATTTTTTTTACAATCTAGGTTCTTACGCGGGTTTATACTGTACCTATAAATAAATTCAAACATCACTAATGCAATGGCCTAGCTCACTCGTAAAGCAAAATTGCTCCAACAAAAATTGGCTTTATGATATATACAGTTTTGCTGTGCCGAAGTTAATTCTACTTGCGTGTTATTTAATCTGTGAGACGGCTGCTCGCAGACACTACAATGAGTGGTTAAAGAGTCAGTGGGACACCTTATTTTCCCTAATAGGCTACATTGGTGATCACCTCTCCCTCCCACCCCCGGTGCAGTGTTGGTCATTCAATACTGCGGCTATATCTCAACATTGTTGGATGGGGAAAGGGGGGGGGGTAAAGTGAAATATGAACTTTTAAGCCCCAAGGTCGTCATAATTGCTTCAGTGTCCCAAATACTCTTACCACTTATCGTAGCATACTGGAGTGTTTCTGCTCCATTATTCCTGATTTAAATGTTTTTTCAAGATTTTTTTATTGAGAAAACCCCTTTATATCATTTGAAATTACCATGTTACCCGATTGGCTACAATAAGCGAATTGTGTACCATTCATGACATTCCTATGCGGATATCCAGAAAAAGGGGGTGCTTCCTTATATCTCGGGTAGGTGGATGCCGCAGAGTTTACTGCTTAAACCTCTGCGTGTTTGAGACAGATTTGCTGGTGTTGTCGTCTTTTGGCAGCTTTTTATGAAGTGGTCCGTGTAGCCATATGGAGTGCGTCGACTACGTGTTGTACTTCAGGTAATTTGCCATCCTCAGTTGAAGGGATCTTCTTTGCTCTGTCGCGAAGGGTTCTGGCTACAGAGAGTTTGTGTTGGGTAGTGGGAGTCTTTAATGAGGATACCAACATCACAATAAAGTGGTTTACAGAAGGGTCCTCAGAAAATGTACATATATGAAAATTAACAAAAAATTAAGAAATATAAAATCTAAGACTATATGTACAAAATTTGAAGGAAAAAAAAATAAAAACAAATTATAAAACAGAAAATCTTAGAACATAGACGTACAAAAGCCTAAAGGAAATAATTAAAACGATACGATCATAAAACGGCCTTTTACGAGCCAAGTTTAAATGCCGTCAGCAACGTCTAATTTATTCAATATTCCTGAAACCAGATTAATTAACGTCCAGTGGCCCCATGTTCTGTTGGCAATAGATTAACGGGTATTATTTTCAGAGCTGGTATTATAACTATGAAATCACGATTGAACGAGATTGCTATTCAATTAACTTACATATGTAAACAGCATGATGTTCCAAACTACGGCGCACTAAAGGCTCCCATTCAAGTCTCTTTATCGCTTCAGTTGCAGATGAATGTTTAGGATAATCTAATATATGGCGAGTAGCCTTATTTTGTAAAACTTGTAGCTCAAACATTAAGGAGGCATTTCTTCTATCATTCCAAATTATATTCTCGTAGTCAAAAAGAGGTAAAATAAATATCTTGAAAAAGTAACTCTTGCACTAAGGGGGTGGCACTTAAAACGTCTCAAAAAGCCCAACTTCTTATTAATTTTGGAAAAACTCAATGTGGTCAGACCAGGAGAACCGGTTGTTAATCACTTTTCCCAAGTACGTATAAGAGTCCACGTTATCGAGAGGAAAGCATGTCATCAGCAGAAATTCAAATGGACTCAACTTTAATTAGGCGAAAACTACTACCTAATAATAAGAGTTTAGTTTTATGACGAAATCAAATTATTCTCTCTTAGGTAGGTATAAAGTTGAGTCTCAACTGCCCTCTCTAAGATTTTGCTAATTGCAAGCAAAATTGAAATCAGCCTGTAATTACATTACCCTGGGTGCCAGAGGGTATTTGAGTCTAATGCGCATGCGCATTAGACTCTATGTAGTAGAAAAAAGCTGTTAGCAATCCCAAGGGAATGGTTCGGGATCGATAATCGTTCGGTGTAATTGTGCTTAAACATTTATAGCCCGCCTCATTGCGGGCTTGGTGCGGTGATCGTAATCCAATCAGGAAGCAAGGATGTTAACGAAGCAACAGTCGAACGGAGCTCGAGCACGACACGCACTTGTAAAAGAAATTGTCATGTATGTAATTGGAATAAATGTTTTACAGTGCAAAATAATATGAATCCTCGTTTTCAAGTGTGAAGCCACTGAAAATGTTCTCCTTCCAGCTGCATGTTTTTTTTATAATCCCTGGGAAACGCAACGCGAAATCGACATCCTTTGATGAAAAAAACCGGAAGTGACATTTGTGTTCTTAAACAAAAAATAACTTTGAAAAAAATGGAAAATTAAATAAGATTGTAGTCAGCAATTGATTGTTCAATTCAACTGAAGCAGGATTTCATTCACAGAATGCAACTTTCATTAAAAAGAGTTTTGTTTTCACCATTCAAGATTCAATCTAGAGATTGAAAACAAGACTGTAATCAAATTACATTTCGCGCGGAATTTGCATAAATATTGAAACTTGCCAAAAAGTAGTTAAGACAGAATGAAAACTCGCTTTAATAGTTATTGAATTCTGATCTGATTGTTATTTCCATGTATTGACTATTTGAAAGCTGTTCTCAGTCATGAAAACAAAACTCTTTCATTCAACTGCTTGCAGTGTTTAATAGTGAAAATATTTCGCTTAATTAAATTACATTCTGCACGCAATGTTTTCTTTGCTCTCCTGTGTCGAAACGTTTAAGGAAATTGAAATCTTTGTTGAGCAGTATTGCATAAATTGCAAAGGAATTGAAAAAGAATCTATTTTGGCTTATTTTGATGGGATTTAGGATATTTAGAATACTGAATATCTATGGGGTGGACCATTATTTTTTTGGAAGCTGGGGGATGAAAATTTTTCCGAGACAAACAATTTTTTTTCTGTATCGTCTGTGAAAACATTTTTTTCCGGTGTCATCTTCCTGCAGACAATTTTTTTCATGCCTGCAAAAAGTTTAGTTGGGCTTTTTTTGCTTTTGCAAACAAATTTTTCAGGATTCCCCCCCTCTAAATCTGTACGATCTTCCTATGGTCTACAACGCACTAATCTTTTAACATGAATCGATGAACTCGAACCCTAAGTAACATGTTTTTCCTATTTCAAATATAACATTTCGTCAACTTTCTAAATATATATACTTAAGAGAACAAATGTTATCGACTTCTTCTGAACCACTCTTACTACCAAACCTCTACTACACCTCTTGCTCTATGCCGTAAATACCGAAACTACTTCAACATATTTCAACCGCACTAACAATCCATGACGCATTAGACTCATGTACCTACTGGGTACTATTTTTTGTTTTGTTTTGCGGCAACAGAAAAAAACCCCTCTGGCACCCAGGGTATAATTAGATAAGTCCTGTTTATCAACTTTTTTGAACGACCTCTATTTTGAACAAAGGTGTATCCTTTGCAGTTTTCCATTTAGAGGGAAAAGATCGTTTTAAATTAAGGGACGCATTAAACAAAGCTGTTAAAAAAGGAGTAATGAAGTCAACTGCGTGTTTGAGGAGACGGGCACCAATTCTATCAAGACCAACTTATAAGCTGTAGTAAATGAGAGAGAAATGAGAAATGACCTCATCTTCTCTTGTTTAACTCTGGTCACTACCAATTATAAGGTACTCATGTGAGGTCATTGTGTTTGTAACCTCCCAAACAAAATGCGTTCGTGACAAAATTGTTATTAAAAAAATGACAAATTATCTTAGGAAGATTAAGAAGAAAGATACTACCAATAGTCGACCGATACCTGACCGATACTTCACCGGCAGGCGATCGCTACATATCGGCCGATGCATCGGTTGACAGTAGATCAGTCGACCGATATATCGGTCGACCATCAGTCAAATGTCGGCCAACTATCGTCCGATAGTCGGTCGATAGTCGACCGACAGTCGGCAGATAGTCAACCGATACTTGACCGATGCTTGGCCGATACTTGGCCGATACTTGGTCGATACTTGACCGATACTAGACCGATACTTCACCGGCAGACGATCCTACATAACAGCTGATGCATCGGTCGAGAGTTGACCAATATATCAGGCGACTATCTGTCGAATGTCGGTCAACTGTCGACCGATAATCGGTTGATAGTCGGTCGATAGTTGACTGACAGTCGGCCGATAGTTGACCGATATATCGGTCGATATATCAACCGAGTCCACCTATAGTACACATGATCCACGTTTTTTAACTATCCGAACATAACGGCTGCCCAAAAGTGGCGGCTCCCGCTTTTGCCTGCTAAATCCAAAAGTAACTGGGGCTGTTACTATTGGAATTCTATGGTATCATTAAACTGCAGCTGTAAGTCCATTATTTTTCCTCTTTAACTACGTCAGACATTGTCGAGAAAACTGAAAGAACTACCTCGTCATCAGATGTCTTAGTTCTTTTCGCTGGATTTGAATTCTTAGGGTCTTGTTGGCATCGCTTCTCGCCAGAGGGAGGATCAGAGAAAAGATTGGCATTCTTTGGATCGTCAACAAACTTCTTTTCCTCCAGGTTCAGCTTATCTTCGTTATCTGAGAAAAGAAAATTGAAGTTGTTAAGTTAACACAATCAAATGAGATGAAAACTATAAAACTGGTTGAAAACATAGTGATCTACAGCCTAGCATGTCCCCATAAAATTTCAAAAACTAAGTTAGAGCCCCGCAATTATTTTCCCTAGAGATCGAATGCAACTTTAATTACTCTATACAACATCAGACACCACACTAAACAAAATATAAATAAAAAATTTCAACTGACCATCTGATGCAATAACTATTGCGTCCAGCTCTGTAATGCCAAATTTTATCATAACCTCAGCGTTTTTCTGTGGCGCTGAATTGGTGAAAGGCTGTCCGGAGTCTTTCATTCTGAGTTTCTTTGTATCAACAATACATGTACTTTGGTCAATACTAAAATAAACAAGGCTTCGTTTGGTAACTTTGGTAAGGTTACGGAGAGACATTTCTGCGACTGATTAACACAAAGACCACTGGGTTTAAAAGTGAAACGGAGAAGGTTAATGCGATTTATTTATACACCTGAACCAGGATGTTAGCCAATTAGAGGGAAGTTCTTTACCACAGTGAACCTTTTCTTCTTACACGTGCTAGACAATAGTCCTACAAAGGTGTGATAAAATGTGATAATTTTTGTTATTGCGTTAGCGCAAGCAGTCTCTAACTGACAACAGTATTTTTGGTTTTCTTTCTCGTGGATTTGTTTACGGAGATTGTCGGCATGAACAATACACGTTACATGCGTGGTTTAATTACGAGTGGTTTAAAAAGGTATTCATCAGGGCCGGGTTGTTCAAAGCCTGATTAAACTATCCCAAGGTTCGCGAAAATTTTGACTTCAATTCTATAACTTTTTGTGAGGTTTTCTGTTTACATTCATTTGTTTATTCTTCAGT